>NC_091191.1:36778540-36786040 GCF_040958095.1 Procambarus clarkii
CGAGAGTGAAGTTATACAACTTTAGAACACTTTCCCACCAGGAGACTCGAACCCTAGCCAGCACAGAAGCCTTCCAGCAACTGGCATAACAGGTACTCATACCTGTCGTGAGAGTTCTCCTATATTAACAGGGACTTGATGAAAAACGTAAAAATGACCCCTCACTTGCTCTAGTGCCCTTGGGAGATGGTGGTGTTTGGTGTGTATAAATACTCCAAAATTACCATCTCTTTTAAGGGTCTGAGCGTGGTGCAGTGGGTTAATGGCGTACCTGTTATGCCAGTTGCTGGAAGGCTTCTGTGCTGGCTAGGGTTCGAGTCTCCTGGTGGGAAAGTGTTCTAAAGTTGTGTATATATATATATATATATATATATATGCAATTGACGATCACAAAACACTGATCATTTTATGCGGAAAATCCACAGAGAAATATGAAATGAGGTGAACGTTTCGGCTTTGTTAAAGCCTTTGTCAACACCAGACTGACTAAGGAGAAGGGAAGGGGGAGGATATATAATGGCGATGGGCAATCCCCTGTCCCCAGTTTTAAGCAATTTGTATATGGAATTCTTTGAAACAAAAATCTTATCCAGGATTATCCCGGCTAATGTGGTTTGGTATAGGTATGTTGATGATATTTTGTGCTTATGGCCGTGCAACAAAGACCAGATAATTTTTCTTAATGAACTCAATTCTTTGGTACCTTCAATAAAATTCACTTGTGAGACTGAGGAGAATGGTACTCTTCCGTTTTTGGACATTATGATTCATAGAGTCACTAGAAAGTTCAAATTTAATGTGTATAGGAAACCTACCAACGTGGGGTCGTATGTTCATTTTTATTCGAGTCATCATAGTAAAGTTAAACAGGCCGTATTTTCAGGAATGTTTCTACGAGCTTTGAGGGTTTGCAGCCCTGAGTTTTTTGATGAAGAGATTGCTAAAATATATGAAATTGGAAAGAGTTTACAATATCCTAAGAGGTTTTTGGATTTCTCGTTTGTACAAGCCAAGCGTACGTTTTATAATCACGTCCCTAAGGCGAAACCAAAAATTATTAACTCATTGGTGGTACCTTATGCGAGTGGACTTGAAAAATTGTCTCTGATTTTTAAGAAACTTAATATAAATTTGGTGTTCACTAATAGTACGATCAAATCCAATTTAATAAAAAAAAAACCTGATACAGCAGGTTGTGTGTATTCGATTCCCTGCAATGATTGTGATTCTGTGTACCTTGGACAAACAGGAAAGTCCTTACAATTGCGGTTGTCTCAACATGCTTATAGTATTAGAACTGCCCAAACGTCTAATGCATTGTATCTACATACGAGTTTATGCGATCACAATATTAACTGGAATGGGGCAAAAAGCATTACCAATTGTGAGGATTTCGTGGAACGGAATTTGATTGAGTCTGCTCTAATCAGTCAGTGTCCAAATCTTCTTAATGTTAGTACTGGGATGTACAAACTTGATCCATTTTTAAGTTATAATATTGCACAACAGTTTAAGAAACAACTCTGATAGAGAGGCTTACAATGTCTCATTATAATTGTATATTCATATATTGTGTATTCATGAGGCTGTTCTTTAATCTTTCATCCTTATTCTCTGACCGCTTAATCCTCTTTGACCATTCTAAGCTAAGCTATACCTGTTTTTGGTTAATTACACCTGACCAACCCTAGGGATGGGTTGGTCAGGTGTCGGCCTATATATCCTCCCCCTTCCCTTCTCCTTAGTCAGTCTGGTGTTGACAAAGGCTTTAACAAAGCCGAAACGTTCACCTCATTTCATATTTCTCTGTGGATTTTCCGCATATATATATATATATATATATATATATATATATATATATATATATATATATATATATGTCGTACCTAGTAGCCAGAACGCACTTGTCAGCCTACTATGCTAGGCCCGATTTGCCTAATAAGCCAAGTTTTCATGAATTAATTATTTTTCGACTACCTAACCTACCTAACCTTACCTAACCTAACTTTTTTGGCTACCTATCCTAACCTAACCTATAAAGATTGGTTAGGTTAGGTTCAGTCATATATCTACGTTAATTTTAACTCCAATAGAAAAAAATTGACCTCGTACGTACCTTTGCTTTTAATCCGAATTAAAAGCAAAGGTCAACAAACTGATCGAAACTGTGAACGCCAAGAAATCCGGACTCCACCTGCCAAAGATCATTGGGGAATATAAACCTGGATATGCGTATGGAAATGTCAAGACACACAAGCCTGGAAACCCACTTCGGCCAATCATTAGCCAGATACCCACACCCACGTACAGAACGGCCTGCTGACTCCTTATGTTCCTTGCGCCTTCAGCCTGAAGTCTCCAAAGGAATTTGTTGACCTACTGCGGGGCACACGGGCCACAGGGATAAGAGCCTCGTTGGACGTAGAATCGCTGTTTACCAACGTACCTGTGGACGAGACAATCGGGATGATAGCCGACAGAGTGTATCGTTATCCAGCCTGTACTCCTCTTGACATACCAGAAAATATTCTGAGGAAACTACTCCAAGCTTGTACTAAAGAGGCACCCTTCTTGAGCCCGGATGGGCACATGTATAAGCAAGTAGATGGGGTCGCCATGGGTTCTACCCTAGGTGTCCTGTTTGCAAACTTGTACATGGGTACTGTTATGTACTCCTAGCAGAATACGTATATAAATTGAAAATAATTTTTTTGTTATATTATATCATTGCCTGTATATGTACACACATTGTGTTTTTGTAAATTGTCGTATGGTTTGGCAGCGTCAGTGGACAGGAGCGCGGTTGCCTTTGCACACGTCTAGTACCTGATTGATACGGGAAAGCTGGACCTGTTCAGTTGAGAGTTCCAGATGTCACTTTTATTTAGTTAGGTAATTGTTTATATACTGTAATTAAACAGGTGGCACTATACTTATATATTTTGTAAGTAACTATTATCTGTAATTTGCATTCTTGTGTGTTTTGAGAACAAGTGGTTGTTCAATTAGTTTTAAATATTAAAAAGTCCTTAGTTTCCATCCCTCATCCTGGGATGAGGCAGACGGGAGGTGAGAATGTGGGTGGCGACAGAGCGAGAGTTCAGTAGCTGATACGGGACCGCGAGAGTAACATGTGGGAGATAAGTCTTTACATTCATTTTGTGCCATATTTTATTTGTTATATTTAGTGATATGACAATATTTTCATTTGTTGTATAAGTTAACTTAACCATCTGTGTTTTTATATTATACTGTCATGAATATATATCTATATAATATTTTGTATCTATTCTTCAGTCCTAAAGGAAGAGTTTTATTTATGTGCTCATTACTTATCAAGGGGTTATACTGGTGACGCTCTTTAGAGAGCAGCAGTGGTATCCCTAGACGTAATTAAAGCTTGGCTGCTGTAGGGTCACGAGCCGTAATGAACGATAGGTAACAAAGAGCTATGGGGGCCTGTCCGGAAGATATTGTTCCCACTTAACCTTAATTATGCTAATCTAACCTTGCCTTCCTAGGTACCAGTGTGTTAAGTGTCTGTGTGTTTCTTAAGAACTATTCCATGTGCCAAGCAAGCCTTCCTGTGTGTCAAGTAACAACGTTTCACGATTTTGAGGTAAGTCATCCTATATATTTTGTTTGTGCAGTGAGGCCAAGCGAATTTTCAGTGTGGTGACAATTTTACAGTGAAGAGTAGTGCAGTGCCATTGTTTTTAATTATTTTTGTGAATCAAGTGCCAAGTGTTAGTAACGATGGAGGAGAAAGTTGCAGCGTTGGTGGCTCACCCAGACTTTGAAAGGATTCAGAGCCTTAAAAAGACTGAGTTAATACAAATGGCAAATCAGTTGGATTTGACCGCCAACAATAGAATGGTTAAAGCCCAAATATTGAAAGTCATTGTGACACATTTTGTTGAGAATGGAGAGTTAGATGAAGAATTTCTAGAAGAGTTAAGAGAGGAGTCGAGTGATCAGATGACGTTAAAGCGTCTTGAGTTAGAAGCACAAATAGCCAATGCTAAGCTTGAAGCTCAAAAAGAACAGCAAATATTAGAGGCTGAAGCTCAGCAGAGGGAGATTGAGACTAGGCGTTTAGAAATTGAGGCACAGTTGCAAATAGAAGCCACAAAAAAGCAACAATTAGAGATTCAACAACAAATGGCTGACACTAACTTCAGGCTTGAATCACAGCGTATGGCAGCTGGGCATGGAAATACTAGTAATGTTTCAATAAATAGTGATAATAATCCCATCAGGACGCATAAGTATATAGAGTTACCAAAGTTCAATGAGGAGGATCCTGAGGTTTTCTTTGCACATTTTTATAAAATTGCCATCAGTATGAACTGGCCAAGGGATCAGTGGGTAGCCATTATGCAGTCTCAATTTAAGGGGCGTAGTCAGGAGGTTTTCACATCCCTACCTGACGCTCATAGTTTTGATTATGAATTTGTAAAGAAAAGCATCTTAAATGCTTACCAGTTAAATCCAGAGGCACACAGGCAAAAGTTTAGAAATCTAAGGAGGACAAGTGATCAGACAATAGCAGATTTTACTCGTCAGAAGACGAACTTTTGTAACAGATGGTTAAAGTCACTTTCAGTCACTGATTTTGATGCTCTAAAGAATCTTCTTATAATGGAAGAAGTATTGTAATGTCTCCCAGACCAGTTGTCTACTTTTATGGCAGAACAAAAGAATGTAACAGACATTTATGAGCTGTCAAAGCTCGCGGATGAGCATGAGTTGTTGACTAAGGCCCAGTTTACGGCCACTTCACCTAAGTCTAGTCGTAGAGTAAATTATAATGCTCACCGAACTCCTTATCAGAATCCATCCCGTCCTAGTACTCCAGTTACTCCCATGAGCTCTTCTCTTACAAAACCTAACCCTGCTACTTCATTGTCAGGAATGTCAAATAATAATAAGGTTATTTCTAAACCTACAGTTGGTTCTACCAGTGTGTCCACTGTAAGGTCCTGTTCCCATTGTAAGAGAAAAGGCCATGGAATTCATTCATGTTTTATATTGCACCCTGAGTTACGACCAACTGGTCTCATTTATTGCAGAGGTGTGCAAAATAAACTTACTAATAAACATGTAACTGTAAACCCCAATTGGGTGAAACAGTATTCACCATATATGTCTTCAGGTGAAGTTTTGTGTATTAATGGGAAGTGGAAGCCAGTGGTTATTCTTCGTGATACAGGTGCTTCCCAAACCATAATTTCATCCAGTATTCTTTCTGATGTTGAACAGAGAGATACTGGAAAGTTTGTTGTTCTTCAGAGTGTTGCAGGATGTAAAACTGTACCTCTAATAGACATTAATTTCAGATCCACCATTACACCACGTTTATGCACTGTGGGTGTTAGTACACAGTTGCCCATCCCAGGTGTGGATGTTATATTGGGTAATGATGTGGCCATAAATCATGTTGTGGGTGAGATTGATCCCCGTTTGTTTAAACAACCAGTTGCAGACCATGTTTATTATGCCTGTGCTGAAGTTAGTTCTATGAATGAACCTGTTGTAGAAGATGGTTTTGTCCATTCTACCTGTGCTGATGTCAGTACTAATATAAATCCAGTTTTCAGTTCTGATGTTACTCAAGCATTTTTTCCAGTAACCAGTACCCCTTCAGTGGAGAAGTGGGATGTGGTTGTTCCAGATTCCTGTGTGGCCGATTTAGTTGTTGAGAGTAAGCCTGATACTATGACTCTGCTTTATTCCAATAAATTGGGAAAGGATGTCCATGTACCATTGTCTTGCCCGCTCACTACGAACGTTGTGCCAGGAGTTGAGAGAAACTTAAAAGCCACGACTCTATTGTATTCCAGCCAAGTGAATGGTTTAGGACAAGATGTCGGGTTGGCAGAAGTATTCCCGCTCACTCCAAGTTTCGAATCAGTTGTCGAGAGTAAGTCCGTTGTAGAGGCCCCGCCTCACCCTAGTCAAGGTGATATAATAGGGGAGGAGGTCAAACTACCTGTTACTTGCCCGCTCGCTTCAGATTCCTTTCATTTATGTGCATTGAGTAGAACTGACCCTAAGATTTCAGAGAGAAGCAAGGAGACAGTCTGTACTGTAGATCCAGTTTTGGAGAGTGTGGGAAAGCAGCCAGAGGATCAGCTTCTGTTGAGTAGATGGAAACCCATTGAGCCTCCCTCTTCAGTTGTCTGTGAGGATGTGACCCAGCTTGGTAGTGATATTATTGATTGTGAGCAGACAGTACTCCAAGCAGCTCCAGAAGTCATGGGAGGAAATTTTGGTAAAATCATTGAGAGTGGTAAAGTAGCATTTGGATCTAAGTTGCGGAGTTGTGATTTTTATTCTATGTGGAGTAAGTATTTTTCATTGTGTACATTGAGTAAGAGTGTGTGTAGGATGTTGAAATCTACTTTTATTCTGCAGGAGCCATTTTCTTGTGAAGTAATGGACTGTGGGACATCTTTGTCAAGCCTTGTGGTTGAGCAGAGAGAGTTTACTCAAGTAGGTTGTGCATCCAGTTCTGAGGAAGTGGTGAGTTATGCTAGAGCAGTGTCTCAATATTCAGATCCAGGTACTTTTGATGCACGAGTGATAAAAGTGTATGTTCCACTCAAGTGTGGTGTTGACTTTCAGAGTCATATTGGAGTTGATTTTCAGAGTCATATTGTGGGTGAAGGATTAAATCATACTGGGGAGCAGATGTTTGAGGCTCCAGGTGTGTATTTCAAGTTGGGGGATAAGGTTATCCTACCTAGTGTTAATCATTGTGAAGGGTTACAGATTATCCTTGGGTGTTTCCCAGGTAATCTGCTGTTCATCTTCAAGATGTTAAGACCCTTAAACCTCTTGGTTGATTGGTTGTCATCAGACGTAAATCACTTGGGAAGTGATGGTGAGGGTTGTAAAGTTTTCGGCATGTTTTATTTAGTCTTTTGGAAGACTAGACGGTTGATGAAAGTGTGTGTTGTGTTCAAGTTCACCATCAGGGGGTGTGAACTTGTCTTCGGAGTTATGATTGAGATATGGTGCCTAGGCATATGCCTGTTTTCTTTCACTGATCGTTATGACAGAGTTATGAGGAAATTGATTTCTGTGTTCCTTATGGATCATCTGAGTCAGTTCGATCAGGTAGTCTTTGCACTTATCTTGGGTTGTATTTCTTGGTTTGAAGGTCAAAGGTTTGCTAAGTCGGTGTCTTGTGTTTCGAAAGGTTCTATGAATGGGAAAGTTTTATGCATAATTGTGAGGTTTAATGCTAATTTCTCTAATTTTAGTATCCATTGGGCGAGAGTATGTGTTCCACAGAGGATCCAGCGTGATGAAGAGCAGATGTCTGTGTCAGAGCATACCCAGGAGAAGTCCCAAATCTACTCAACATCCAGTCAGCTTCAATTTAGCAGTTCAGCTCCAGAAAAAGGGAGAAATGGAAAATGGAGGCTGTCTTGGAAAAATTCACCATGTGGAAAAGGGATCACATGGAAATACGGAACTGATCTTGGAGAAATA
>NC_091191.1:36793540-36841040 GCF_040958095.1 Procambarus clarkii
CACCACCGCTCAGACCCTTAAAAGAGATGGTAATTTCGGAGTATTTAAATCCCCCAAAGATCAACACCTCCCAAGAGCACCAGAGCAAGTGAGGGGTCATTTAGACGTTAATTTCATCAAGTCCCTGTTAATATGGGAAGACACAGTGTCTCTGCTTAAGGCACAACTCTCCTAAACACGAGAGTTAAGTATACAACTTTAGAACACTTTCCCACCAGGAGACTCGAACCCTAGCCAGCACAGAAGCCTTCCAGCAACTGGCATAACAGGTACACCTTAACCCTCTGCACCACCGCTCAGACCCTTAAAAGAGATGGTAATTTCGGAGTATTTAAATCCCCCAAAGATCAACACCTCCCAAGAGCACCAGAGCAAGTGGGGGTCATTTAGACGTTAATTTCATCAAGTCCCTGTTAATATGGGAAGACACAGTGTCTCTGCTTAAGGCACAACTCTCCTAAACACGAGAGTTAAGTATACAACTTTAGAACACTTTCCCACCAGGAGACTCGAACCCTAGCCAGCACAGAAGCCTTCCAGCAACTGGCATAACAGGTACACCTTAACCCTCTGCACCACCGCTCAGACCCTTAAAAGAGATGGTAATTTCGGAGTATTTAAATCCCCCAAAGATCAACACCTCCCAAGAGCACCAGAGCAAGTGAGGGGTCATTTAGACGTTAATTTCATCAAGTCCCTGTTAATATGGGAAGACACAGTGTCTCTGCTTAAGGCACAACTCTCCTAAACACGAGAGTTAAGTATACAACTTTAGAACACTTTCCCACCAGGAGACTCGAACCCTAGCCAGCACAGAAGCCTTCCAGCAACTGGCATAACAGGTACACCTTAACCCTCTGCACCACCGCTCAGACCCTTAAAAGAGATGGTAATTTCGGAGTATTTAAATCCCCCAAAGATCAACACCTCCCAAGAGCACCAGAGCAAGTGAGGGGTCATTTAGACGTTAATTTCATCAAGTCCCTGTTAATATGGGAAGACACAGTGTCTCTGCTTAAGGCACAACTCTCCTAAACACGAGAGTTAAGTATACAACTTTAGAACACTTTCCCACCAGGAGACTCGAACCCTAGCCAGCACAGAAGCCTTCCAGCAACTGGCATAACAGGTACACCTTAACCCTCTGCACCACCGCTCAGACCCTTAAAAGAGATGGTAATTTCGGAGTATTTAAATCCCCCAAAGATCAACACCTCTCAAGAGCACCAGAGCAAGTGAGGGGTCATTTAGACGTTAATTTCATCAAGTCCCTGTTAATATGGGAAGACACAGTGTCTCTGCTTAAGGCACAACTCTCCTAAACACGAGAGTTAAGTATACAACTTTAGAACACTTTCCCACCAGGAGACTCGAACCCTAGCCAGCACAGAAGCCTTCCAGCAACTGGCATAACAGGTACACCTTAACCCTCTGCACCACCGCTCAGACCCTTAAAAGAGATGGTAATTTCGGAGTATTTAAATCCCCCAAAGATCAACACCTCCCAAGAGCACCAGAGCAAGTGAGGGGTCATTTAGACGTTAATTTCATCAAGTCCCTGTTAATATGGGAAGACACAGTGTCTCTGCTTAAGGCACAACTCTCCTAAACACGAGAGTTAAGTATACAACTTTAGAACACTTTCCCACCAGGAGACTCGAACCCTAGCCAGCACAGAAGCCTTCCAGCAACTGGCATAACAGGTACACCTTAACCCTCTGCACCACCGCTCAGACCCTTAAAAGAGATGGTAATTTCGGAGTATTTAAATCCCCCAAAGATCAACACCTCCCAAGAGCACCAGAGCAAGTGAGGGGTCATTTAGACGTTAATTTCATCAAGTCCCTGTTAATATGGGAAGACACAGTGTCTCTGCTTAAGGCACAACTCTCCTAAACACGAGAGTTAAGTATACAACTTTAGAACACTTTCCCACCAGGAGACTCGAACCCTAGCCAGCACAGAAGCCTTCCAGCAACTGGCATAACAGGTACACCTTAACCCTCTGCACCACCGCTCAGACCCTTAAAAGAGATGGTAATTTCGGAGTATTTAAATCCCCCAAAGATCAACACCTCCCAAGAGCACCAGAGCAAGTGAGGGGTCATTTAGACGTTAATTTCATCAAGTCCCTGTTAATATGGGAAGACACAGTGTCTCTGCTTAAGGCACAACTCTCCTAAACACGAGAGTTAAGTATACAACTTTAGAACACTTTCCCACCAGGAGACTCGAACCCTAGCCAGCACAGAAGCCTTCCAGCAACTGGCATAACAGGTACACCTTAACCCTCTGCACCACCGCTCAGACCCTTAAAAGAGATGGTAATTTCGGAGTATTTAAATCCAACAAAGATCAACACCTCCCAAGAGCACCAGAGCAAGTGAGGGGTCATTTAGACGTTAATTTCATCAAGTCCCTGTTAATATGGGAAGACACAGTGTCTCTGCTTAAGGCACAACTCTCCTAAACACGAGAGTTAAGTATACAACTTTAGAACACTTTCCCACCAGGAGACTCGAACCCTAGCCAGCACAGAAGCCTTCCAGCAACTGGCATAACAGGTACACCTTAACCCTCTGCACCACCGCTCAGACCCTTAAAAGAGATGGTAATTTCGGAGTATTTAAATCCCCCAAAGATCAACACCTCCCAAGAGCACCAGAGCAAGTGAGGGGTCATTTAGACGTTAATTTCATCAAGTCCCTGTTAATATGGGAAGACACAGTGTCTCTGCTTAAGGCACAACTCTCCTAAACACGAGAGTTAAGTATACAACTTTAGAACACTTTCCCACCAGGAGACTCGAACCCTAGCCAGCACAGAAGCCTTCCAGCAACTGGCATAACAGGTACACCTTAACCCTCTGCACCACCGCTCAGACCCTTAAAAGAGATGGTAATTTCGGAGTATTTAAATCCCCCAAAGATCAACACCTCCCAAGAGCACCAGAGCAAGTGAGGGGTCATTTAGACGTTAATTTCATCAAGTCCCTGTTAATATGGGAAGACACAGTGACTCAGCTTAAGGCACAACTCTCCTAAACACGAGAGTTAAGTATACAACTTTAGAACACTTTCCCACCAGGAGACTCGAACCCTAGCCAGCACAGAAGCCTTCCAGCAACTGGCATAACAGGTACACCTTAACCCTCTGCACCACCGCTCAGACCCTTAAAAGAGATGGTAATTTCGGAGTATTTAAATCCCCCAAAGATCAACACCTCCCAAGAGCACCAGAGCAAGTGAGGGGTCATTTAGACGTTAATTTCATCAAGTCCCTGTTAATATGGGAAGACACAGTGTCTCTGCTTAAGGCACAACTCTCCTAAACACGAGAGTTAAGTATACAACTTTAGAACACTTTCCCACCAGGAGACTCGAACCCTAGCCAGCACAGAAGCCTTCCAGCAACTGGCATAACAGGTACACCTTAACCCTCTGCACCACCGCTCAGACCCTTAAAAGAGATGGTAATTTCGGAGTATTTAAATCCCCCAAAGATCAACACCTCCCAAGAGCACCAGAGCAAGTGAGGGGTCATTTAGACGTTAATTTCATCAAGTCCCTGTTAATATGGGAAGACACAGTGTCTCTGCTTAAGGCACAACTCTCCTAAACACGAGAGTTAAGTATACAACTTTAGAACACTTTCCCACCAGGAGACTCGAACCCTAGCCAGCACAGAAGCCTTCCAGCAACTGGCATAACAGGTACACCTTAACCCTCTGCACCACCGCTCAGACCCTTAAAAGAGATGGTAATTTCGGAGTATTTAAATCCCCCAAAGATCAACACCTCCCAAGAGCACCAGAGCAAGTGAGGGGTCATTTAGACGTTAATTTCATCAAGTCCCTGTTAATATGGGAAGACACAGTGTCTCTGCTTAAGGCACAACTCTCCTAAACACGAGAGTTAAGTATACAACTTTAGAACACTTTCCCACCAGGAGACTCGAACCCTAGCCAGCACAGAAGCCTTCCAGCAACTGGCATAACAGGTACACCTTAACCCTCTGCACCACCGCTCAGACCCTTAAAAGAGATGGTAATTTCGGAGTATTTAAATCCCCCAAAGATCAACACCTCCCAAGAGCACCAGAGCAAGTGAGGGGTCATTTAGACGTTAATTTCATCAAGTCCCTGTTAATATGGGAAGACACAGTGTCTCTGCTTAAGGCACAACTCTCCTAAACACGAGAGTTAAGTATACAACTTTAGAACACTTTCCCACCAGGAGACTCGAACCCTAGCCAGCACAGAAGCCTTCCAGCAACTGGCATAACAGGTACACCTTAACCCTCTGCACCACCGCTCAGACCCTTAAAAGAGATGGTAATTTCGGAGTATTTAAATCCCCCAAAGATCAACACCTCCCAAGAGCACCAGAGCAAGTGGGGGTCATTTAGACGTTAATTTCATCAAGTCCCTGTTAATATGGGAAGACACAGTGTCTCTGCTTAAGGCACAACTCTCCTAAACACGAGAGTTAAGTATACAACTTTAGAACACTTTCCCACCAGGAGACTCGAACCCTAGCCAGCACAGAAGCCTTCCAGCAACTGGCATAACAGGTACACCTTAACCCTCTGCACCACCGCTCAGACCCTTAAAAGAGATGGTAATTTCGGAGTATTTAAATCCCCCAAAGATCAACACCTCCCAAGAGCACCAGAGCAAGTGAGGGGTCATTTAGACGTTAATTTCATCAAGTCCCTGTTAATATGGGAAGACACAGTGTCTCTGCTTAAGGCACAACTCTCCTAAACACGAGAGTTAAGTATACAACTTTAGAACACTTTCCCACCAGGAGACTCGAACCCTAGCCAGCACAGAAGCCTTCCAGCAACTGGCATAACAGGTACACCTTAACCCTCTGCACCACCGCTCAGACCCTTAAAAGAGATGGTAATTTCGGAGTATTTAAATCCCCCAAAGATCAACACCTCCCAAGAGCACCAGAGCAAGTGAGGGGTCATTTAGACGTTAATTTCATCAAGTCCCTGTTAATATGGGAAGACACAGTGTCTCTGCTTAAGGCACAACTCTCCTAAACACGAGAGTTAAGTATACAACTTTAGAACACTTTCCCACCAGGAGACTCGAACCCTAGCCAGCACAGAAGCCTTCCAGCAACTGGCATAACAGGTACACCTTAACCCTCTGCACCACCGCTCAGACCCTTAAAAGAGATGGTAATTTCGGAGTATTTAAATCCCCCAAAGATCAACACCTCTCAAGAGCACCAGAGCAAGTGAGGGGTCATTTAGACGTTAATTTCATCAAGTCCCTGTTAATATGGGAAGACACAGTGTCTCTGCTTAAGGCACAACTCTCCTAAACACGAGAGTTAAGTATACAACTTTAGAACACTTTCCCACCAGGAGACTCGAACCCTAGCCAGCACAGAAGCCTTCCAGCAACTGGCATAACAGGTACACCTTAACCCTCTGCACCACCGCTCAGACCCTTAAAAGAGATGGTAATTTCGGAGTATTTAAATCCCCCAAAGATCAACACCTCCCAAGAGCACCAGAGCAAGTGAGGGGTCATTTAGACGTTAATTTCATCAAGTCCCTGTT
The DNA here is from genome assembly GCF_040958095.1 of Procambarus clarkii. Taxonomy (NCBI): domain Eukaryota; kingdom Metazoa; phylum Arthropoda; class Malacostraca; order Decapoda; family Cambaridae; genus Procambarus; species Procambarus clarkii. The sequence continues at coordinate 36,799,121 of NC_091191.1, forward strand.
AATATGGGAAGACACAGTGTCTCTGCTTAAGGCACAACTCTCCTAAACACGAGAGTTAAGTATACAACTTTAGAACACTTTCCCACCAGGAGACTCGAACCCTAGCCAGCACAGAAGCCTTCCAGCAACTGGCATAACAGGTACACCTTAACCCTCTGCACCACCGCTCAGACCCTTAAAAGAGATGGTAATTTCGGAGTATTTAAATCCCCCAAAGATCAACACCTCCCAAGAGCACCAGAGCAAGTGAGGGGTCATTTAGACGTTAATTTCATCAAGTCCCTGTTAATATGGGAAGACACAGTGTCTCTGCTTAAGGCACAACTCTCCTAAACACGAGAGTTAAGTATACAACTTTAGAACACTTTCCCACCAGGAGACTCGAACCCTAGCCAGCACAGAAGCCTTCCAGCAACTGGCATAACAGGTACACCTTAACCCTCTGCACCACCGCTCAGACCCTTAAAAGAGATGGTAATTTCGGAGTATTTAAATCCCCCAAAGATCAACACCTCCCAAGAGCACCAGAGCAAGTGAGGGGTCATTTAGACGTTAATTTCATCAAGTCCCTGTTAATATGGGAAGACACAGTGTCTCTGCTTAAGGCACAACTCTCCTAAACACGAGAGTTAAGTATACAACTTTAGAACACTTTCCCACCAGGAGACTCGAACCCTAGCCAGCACAGAAGCCTTCCAGCAACTGGCATAACAGGTACACCTTAACCCTCTGCACCACCGCTCAGACCCTTAAAAGAGATGGTAATTTCGGAGTATTTAAATCCCCCAAAGATCAACACCTCCCAAGAGCACCAGAGCAAGTGAGGGGTCATTTAGACGTTAATTTCATCAAGTCCCTGTTAATATGGGAAGACACAGTGTCTCTGCTTAAGGCACAACTCTCCTAAACACGAGAGTTAAGTATACAACTTTAGAACACTTTCCCACCAGGAGACTCGAACCCTAGCCAGCACAGAAGCCTTCCAGCAACTGGCATAACAGGTACACCTTAACCCTCTGCACCACCGCTCAGACCCTTAAAAGAGATGGTAATTTCGGAGTATTTAAATCCCCCAAAGATCAACACCTCCCAAGAGCACCAGAGCAAGTGAGGGGTCATTTAGACGTTAATTTCATCAAGTCCCTGTTAATATGGGAAGACACAGTGTCTCTGCTTAAGGCACAACTCTCCTAAACACGAGAGTTAAGTATACAACTTTAGAACACTTTCCCACCAGGAGACTCGAACCCTAGCCAGCACAGAAGCCTTCCAGCAACTGGCATAACAGGTACACCTTAACCCTCTGCACCATCGCTCAGACCCTTAAAAGAGATGGTAATTTCGGAGTATTTAAATCCCCCAAAGATCAACACCTCCCAAGAGCACCAGAGCAAGTGAGGGGTCATTTAGACGTTAATTTCATCAAGTCCCTGTTAATATGGGAAGACACAGTGTCTCTGCTTAAGGCACAACTCTCCTAAACACGAGAGTTAAGTATACAACTTTAGAACACTTTCCCACCAGGAGACTCGAACCCTAGCCAGCACAGAAGCCTTCCAGCAACTGGCATAACAGGTACACCTTAACCCTCTGCACCACCGCTCAGACCCTTAAAAGAGATGGTAATTTCGGAGTATTTAAATCCCCCAAAGATCAACACCTCCCAAGAGCACCAGAGCAAGTGAGGGGTCATTTAGACGTTAATTTCATCAAGTCCCTGTTAATATGGGAAGACACAGTGTCTCTGCTTAAGGCACAACTCTCCTAAACACGAGAGTTAAGTATACAACTTTAGAACACTTTCCCACCAGGAGACTCGAACCCTAGCCAGCACAGAAGCCTTCCAGCAACTGGCATAACAGGTACTCCTTAACCCTCTGCACCACCGCTCAGACCCTTAAAAGAGATGGTAATTTCGGAGTATTTAAATCCCCCAAAGATCAACACCTCCCAAGAGCACCAGAGCAAGTGAGGGGTCATTTAGACGTTAATTTCATCAAGTCCCTGTTAATATGGGAAGACACAGTGTCTCTGCTTAAGGCACAACTCTCCTAAACACGAGAGTTAAGTATACAACTTTAGAACACTTTCCCACCAGGAGACTCGAACCCTAGCCAGCACAGAAGCCTTCCAGCAACTGGCATAACAGGTACACCTTAACCCTCTGCACCACCGCTCAGACCCTTAAAAGAGATGGTAATTTCGGAGTATTTAAATCCCCCAAAGATCAACACCTCCCAAGAGCACCAGAGCAAGTGAGGGGTCATTTAGACGTTAATTTCATCAAGTCCCTGTTAATATGGGAAGACACAGTGTCTCTGCTTAAGGCACAACTCTCCTAAACACGAGAGTTAAGTATACAACTTTAGAACACTTTCCCACCAGGAGACTCGAACCCTAGCCAGCACAGAAGCCTTCCAGCAACTGGCATAACAGGTACACCTTAACCCTCTGCACCACCGCTCAGACCCTTAAAAGAGATGGTAATTTCGGAGTATTTAAATCCCCCAAAGATCAACACCTCCCAAGAGCACCAGAGCAAGTGAGGGGTCATTTAGACGTTAATTTCATCAAGTCCCTGTTAATATGGGAAGACACAGTGTCTCTGCTTAAGGCACAACTCTCCTAAACACGAGAGTTAAGTATACAACTTTAGAACACTTTCCCACCAGGAGACTCGAACCCTAGCCAGCACAGAAGCCTTCCAGCAACTGGCATAACAGGTACACCTTAACCCTCTGCACCACCGCTCAGACCCTTAAAAGAGATGGTAATTTCGGAGTATTTAAATCCCCCAAAGATCAACACCTCCCAAGAGCACCAGAGCAAGTGAGGGGTCATTTAGACGTTAATTTCATCAAGTCCCTGTTAATATGGGAAGACACAGTGTCTCTGCTTAAGGCACAACTCTCCTAAACACGAGAGTTAAGTATACAACTTTAGAACACTTTCCCACCAGGAGACTCGAACCCTAGCCAGCACAGAAGCCTTCCAGCAACTGGCATAACAGGTACACCTTAACCCTCTGCACCACCGCTCAGACCCTTAAAAGAGATGGTAATTTCGGAGTATTTAAATCCCCCAAAGATCAACACCTCCCAAGAGCACCAGAGCAAGTGAGGGGTCATTTAGACGTTAATTTCATCAAGTCCCTGTTAATATGGGAAGACACAGTGTCTCTGCTTAAGGCACAACTCTCCTAAACACGAGAGTTAAGTATACAACTTTAGAACACTTTCCCACCAGGAGACTCGAACCCTAGCCAGCACAGAAGCCTTCCAGCAACTGGCATAACAGGTACACCTTAACCCTCTGCACCACCGCTCAGACCCTTAAAAGAGATGGTAATTTCGGAGTATTTAAATCCCCCAAAGATCAACACCTCCCAAGAGCACCAGAGCAAGTGAGGGGTCATTTAGACGTTAATTTCATCAAGTCCCTGTTAATATGGGAAGACACAGTGTCTCTGCTTAAGGCACAACTCTCCTAAACACGAGAGTTAAGTATACAACTTTAGAACACTTTCCCACCAGGAGACTCGAACCCTAGCCAGCACAGAAGCCTTCCAGCAACTGGCATAACAGGTACACCTTAACCCTCTGCACCACCGCTCAGACCCTTAAAAGAGATGGTAATTTCGGAGTATTTAAATCCCCCAAAGATCAACACCTCCCAAGAGCACCAGAGCAAGTGAGGGGTCATTTAGACGTTAATTTCATCAAGTCCCTGTTAATATGGGAAGACACAGTGTCTCTGCTTAAGGCACAACTCTCCTAAACACGAGAGTTAAGTATACAACTTTAGAACACTTTCCCACCAGGAGACTCGAACCCTAGCCAGCACAGAAGCCTTCCAGCAACTGGCATAACAGGTACACCTTAACCCTCTGCACCACCGCTCAGACCCTTAAAAGAGATGGTAATTTCGGAGTATTTAAATCCCCCAAAGATCAACACCTCCCAAGAGCACCAGAGCAAGTGAGGGGTCATTTAGACGTTAATTTCATCAAGTCCCTGTTAATATGGGAAGACACAGTGTCTCTGCTTAAGGCACAACTCTCCTAAACACGAGAGTTAAGTATACAACTTTAGAACACTTTCCCACCAGGAGACTCGAACCCTAGCCAGCACAGAAGCCTTCCAGCAACTGGCATAACAGGTACACCTTAACCCTCTGCACCACCGCTCAGACCCTTAAAAGAGATGGTAATTTCGGAGTATTTAAATCCCCCAAAGATCAACACCTCCCAAGAGCACCAGAGCAAGTGAGGGGTCATTTAGACGTTAATTTCATCAAGTCCCTGTTAATATGGGAAGACACAGTGTCTCTGCTTAAGGCACAACTCTCCTAAACACGAGAGTTAAGTATACAACTTTAGAACACTTTCCCACCAGGAGACTCGAACCCTAGCCAGCACAGAAGCCTTCCAGCAACTGGCATAACAGGTACACCTTAACCCTCTGCACCACCGCTCAGACCCTTAAAAGAGATGGTAATTTCGGAGTATTTAAATCCCCCAAAGATCAACACCTCCCAAGAGCACCAGAGCAAGTGAGGGGTCATTTAGACGTTAATTTCATCAAGTCCCTGTTAATATGGGAAGACACAGTGTCTCTGCTTAAGGCACAACTCTCCTAAACACGAGAGTTAAGTATACAACTTTAGAACACTTTCCCACCAGGAGACTCGAACCCTAGCCAGCACAGAAGCCTTCCAGCAACTGGCATAACAGGTACACCTTAACCCTCTGCACCACCGCTCAGACCCTTAAAAGAGATGGTAATTTCGGAGTATTTAAATCCCCCAAAGATCAACACCTCCCAAGAGCACCAGAGCAAGTGAGGGGTCATTTAGACGTTAATTTCATCAAGTCCCTGTTAATATGGGAAGACACAGTGTCTCTGCTTAAGGCACAACTCTCCTAAACACGAGAGTTAAGTATACAACTTTAGAACACTTTCCCACCAGGAGACTCGAACCCTAGCCAGCACAGAAGCCTTCCAGCAACTGGCATAACAGGTACACCTTAACCCTCTGCACCACCGCTCAGACCCTTAAAAGAGATGGTAATTTCGGAGTATTTAAATCCCCCAAAGATCAACACCTCCCAAGAGCACCAGAGCAAGTGAGGGGTCATTTAGACGTTAATTTCATCAAGTCCCTGTTAATATGGGAAGACACAGTGTCTCTGCTTAAGGCACAACTCTCCTAAACACGAGAGTTAAGTATACAACTTTAGAACACTTTCCCACCAGGAGACTCGAACCCTAGCCAGCACAGAAGCCTTCCAGCAACTGGCATAACAGGTACACCTTAACCCTCTGCACCACCGCTCAGACCCTTAAAAGAGATGGTAATTTCGGAGTATTTAAATCCCCCAAAGATCAACACCTCCCAAGAGCACCAGAGCAAGTGAGGGGTCATTTAGACGTTAATTTCATCAAGTCCCTGTTAATATGGGAAGACACAGTGTCTCTGCTTAAGGCACAACTCTCCTAAACACGAGAGTTAAGTATACAACTTTAGAACACTTTCCCACCAGGAGACTCGAACCCTAGCCAGCACAGAAGCCTTCCAGCAACTGGCATAACAGGTACACCTTAACCCTCTGCACCACCGCTCAGACCCTTAAAAGAGATGGGAATTTCGGAGTATTTAAATCCCCCAAAGATCAACACCTCCCAAGAGCACCAGAGCAAGTGAGGGGTCATTTAGACGTTAATTTCATCAAGTCCCTGTTAATATGGGAAGACACAGTGTCTCTGCTTAAGGCACAACTCTCCTAAACACGAGAGTTAAGTATACAACTTTAGAACACTTTCCCACCAGGAGACTCGAACCCTAGCCAGCACAGAAGCCTTCCAGCAACTGGCATAACAGGTACACCTTAACCCTCTGCACCACCGCTCAGACCCTTAAAAGAGATGGTAATTTCGGAGTATTTAAATCCCCCAAAGATATATATATATTATATATATATATATATATATATATATATATATATATATATATATATATATATATATATATATATATATATATATATATATATATATATATATATATATATGTCGTACCTAGTATCCAGAATGGACTTCTCAGCCTACTATGCAAGGCCCGATTTGCCTAATAAGCCAAGTTTTCATGAATTAATTGTTATTTGACTACCTAACCTACCTAACCTAACCTAACCTAACTTTTTCGGCTGCCTAACCTAACCTAACCTATAAAGATAGGTTAGGTTAGGTTAGGTAGGGTTGGTTAGGTTTGGTCATATATCTAAGTTAATTTTAATTCCAATAAAAAAAAATTGACCTCATACATAATGAAATGGGTAGCTTTATCATTTCATAAAAAAAATTAAAGAAAATATATTAATTAAGGAAAACTTGGCTTATTAGGCAAATCGGGCCTTGCATAGTAGGCCGAGAAGTACGTTCTGGCTACTAGGTACGACATATATATATATATATATATATATATGCGAACAAGCCTGAATGGTCCCCAGGACATATGCAACTGAAAACTCACACCCCAGAAGTGACTCGAACCCATACTCCCAGAAGCAACGCAACTGGTATGTAGAAGACGCCTTAATCCACTTGACCATCACGACCGGACAAAATGAGGTGATAGCCGAGGCTATATGAACCACCCCACCGCCGGCACTCGGATAGTTATCTTGGGCATAGCATTTTACCAAATCACCTCATTCTTTGGGGCACACGTGAGGAACACAAATGCGAACAAGCCTGAATGGTCCCCAGGACATATGCAACTGAAAACTCACACCCCAGAAGTGACTCGAACCCATACTCCCAGAAGCAACGCAACTGGTATGTACAAGACGCCTTAATCCACTTGACCATCACGACCGGACAAAATGAGGTGATAGCCGAGGCTATATGAACCACCCCACCGCCGGCACTCGGATAGTTATCTTGGGCATAGCATTTTACCAAATCACCTCATTCTTTGGGGCACACGTGAGGAACACAAATGCGAACAAGCCTGAATGGTCCCCAGGACATATGCAACTGAAAACTCACACCCCAGAAGTGACTCGAACCCATACTCCCAGAAGCAACGCAACTGGTATGTACAAGACGCCTTAATCCACTTGACCATCACGACCGGACAAAATGAGGTGATAGCCGAGGCTATATGAACCACCCCACCGCCGGCACTCGGATAGTTATCTTGGGCATAGCATTTTACCAAATCACCTCATTCTTTGGGGCACACGTGAGGAACACAAATGCGAACAAGCCTGAATGGTCCTCAGGACATATGCAACTGAAAACTCACACCCCAGAAGTGACTCGAACCCATACTCCCAGAAGCAACGCAACTGGTATGTACAAGACGCCTTAATCCACTTGACCATCACGACCGGACAAAATGAGGTGATAGCCGAGGCTATATGATCCACCCCACCGCCGGCACTGATTCATGATTCATTAATGATTCTAACACGAATTTTCTCAATATTTCTTATGTTTCTTTTTACTGTCGATGGTAATTAAAAAATCAATTCTCTTAAATTCATTTTTATTTCTAATCTGACGCCACGCTTGAATGCATTTCGTAATAACGTATTACATTTTCAAAGACTTTAGTTTAAACACACACACAACTGTAACCTGAAAACACTTAACAGAGTTTTACTAATTCTAACGCTAAACAGCTTGTCTTACATACTCACATTTGGGTGAGGTGATATGTTGAAACAGTTTTGGATGAGATGAACAAACTTTTGACCAACACAAGACAGAACACTGTTTAATAGTGTTACGGACCCGAGCCCAGTGTCCGAGCACGAAGCAGTGACGACCGCGCCATCTGTGGGTCAGCTCCCGAAACCCCCTCCAAATGGACGACGCCATCTAGTGAGGACGAGATATACTGGCCACAAGGACTAGTTTCCCGTCCTGATCAGCTCATAACACAGCCGCTGCTGACCTCTGGTGAGGTGGCGCTTAGACAGCAACGCCATCTATGGAGAGGATAGGTGGACGTTTGTGTCTAAGCCTGTGAGTGAGGTGCCCTAGAGTGTAACTAGTACTGATGACGTGTCTGATTACAGAGTCGACCTGGGACTGCTGTAATGGAAGTTGGATCAGTCTACCCAAGGCAGCCGTAGAACCTCCACGCATTTGCTGCTGAAGCTGAGAGTCACCCCCCGGATGAATACTGTTGTGTTAGCCTCCCTGTGATGTGGCAGTTGAGGAATTGTCGTACCCAGGGCTGACTGGTGGAGAAGACTGGCCACTGGGGTGTTGTGGTGAGGAGAGTGATCTGTGAAATCACACGAGGCTCCTGCCTAGGGCTCGCAACCCTAGTATCGGTCGTGGAGTGGCCTACGCATCGTTGCTGATTGGAACCTGCCAGCTACAGGCTGGATTTGTGGTTGACGGCCTCCACGACGGTACACCCAGTGGGACTCTGATTTGGCTGGCCTGTGGCCGGGGTAGACTCGCTAGGAGAATCCAAGGATTCGTCGAGAGGCCACGAGAAGAGGATCAAGGGCTAAGCATCGTTCAGCACCGTGGAGCATCCCGTGTCTTCTAAGAAGTTATTATTGTAAATAAGTGTAGTAATAGCAACCCCGCTTGTGACCTTTTATATATTTTTTTATGGTGATGGTAATTATATATTAAGTTTAGTTAATTTGTATCCCTTCCCCTTTAATTTATTTGCGTTAAGGAACACACCTCTTGAAAGCCACTACTAGCTTGGGGTCGGATACCCTAACTCTACTAACATCAGAGAAAGAACCCAGTTGCGACCCATTAGGGCCGTAACAAATGGGTATAAATTGGATAAGTGAAACGGAAAAATGGAAGTAACTGCATAGGGCCTATTGGCCTAGACCTCCTCTTGATGCTTCGATATTGGTACAGAGTCTTGAAGTGGGTAGAATATAGTTGTGCATTAATTAGCTGTTGATTGCTGGTGTTGACTTTTTGATGTGTAGTGCCTCGCAGATGTCAAGCTGCCTGCTATTGCTGTATCTATCGATGATTTCTGTGTTGTTTGTTAAGACTTCTCTGGTGATGGTCTGGTTGTGAGAAGAGATTATATGTTCCTTAATGGTGCCCTTTTGCTTATGCATTGTTAATCCCCTGGAAAGAGGCGATTAACAATCGCCTCTTTCGAAAGAGGCGTTGTTGTCTTGCGTATGTACTGAGTTCTTTGGGGCTAACAGTCCCCAAGTGGACATTTGAAGGCATAGACGACGTTGGTCTTTTTTTTAAGGCATTCTGCTTTGTGTCTGAAGAATTTTTCATGAGTAGGTTGTCCGTTTTTTTGGTTCTATAGTAATCTTTCATATATATATATATATATGCCATCATAATTATTGATTTAGCTTGCAGATGATGAGTCACAATAATGTGGCTGAAGATATGACGACCAAACCACACACCAGAAGATGAAGAAACGACAACGTTTGGGTCTGTCCTGATCCTTTATCAAATTGTACGAGTTGATAATGGTTCAAGATGAACCGAAATGTTGTCATTTCTTCACATTGTGCTGCGTGGTTTGATCATTGATTTAGCCTGTAAAAAGATAGTAAAATTAAACTAAATAATAATTAAGCAATATAAAAGAATTATAATATTCTGGGCATGTGAGAGCTACCTTGTTCCAATTTAGATCAGTGGTGGCTGTATAGCAAGTAGAAATCACAATATTTACCATCACAAGTTAAACTTCCCCATTTGGAGCAAACAATTTTTACAGCTGCATCATTTCAAAATAATGACTTCAGACCATATTTCCAAAACACACTAAAAATAACTAATGCCACTTATATGTAAATCATAATATACCAACTACCATACCATTCAGTCAAAACACCAACACGATACTGCTTATGACTTTTGGGTGAAGATTACTGTAACTTTTTTTCTCCTTGCATCAAAGATTTCTTTGTATGACGAGCAATTAACCTGATGAGTGTATCATCTTGTGTATAATAGGTGGATGCTTCCTTAGTTAAAGGTACTGTTTAACGCAAAACCTGCTCTCAAATTTGGAATTCCCCTCCGATATAGTGTCTAAATTTGTTAATAAAACATAATATCTAGGTATAATTTCAGTGATAATGGAATGAAATGAACAAGTCTCAAAAACTTTATCATGCAGAAATGGACAACGATTCCGGGATGATGGTTCCCTGCATCAAAACAAGATTTATTTGGATATATAAACTGCACTGCACAATCTACAATCAATTTTAGTAATAAAATCCCAAAGTCAAGTGGCGCAATAACACTTATAAAATACCTCCCACAGCATTTAATACAGCATTGAAATAATGTCCAGTATATGCAAGAATGAATATAAACAAACTCGGTATAAAGTATGTCTCCCATCCTGGTCTAATAAACATTTATTAGTTGCAAATGGATCAGCAACTTTCTGAATGTAGGATTAAAGAACTATGTCTAAAATTGGTCAAATGAGGCAAATAAAATCATGGTTGGTTTGCTGGCTGATGCTTCCGATTAGAGTTTAAAAACAGGAGAGACTAGAAAATGATGGTAGCTACTAGAAAGAATCAAGTATTGCCTATTGGTCATTATATTACACCATTGTATGTGTGACGTGCCATCCTAGGAGGTGGCAGAGGGTGATGTGCCATCCGTGGAGGTGGCAGACGGTGATGTGCCATCCGTGGAGGTGGCAGGGGGTGACGTGCCATCCGTGGAAGTGGCAGGGGGTGATGTGCCATCCGTAGAAGTGCCAGGGGGTGACGTGCCATCCGTGGAGGTGGCAGAGGGTGATGTGCCATCCATGGAGGTCGCAGGGGGTGATGTGCCATCCCTGGAAGTGGCAGGGGGTGATGTGCCATCCGTGGAAGTGGCAGAGGGTGATGTGCCATCCGTGGAAGTGGCAGGGGGTGATGTGCCATCCGTGGAAGTGGCAGGGGGTGATGTGTCATCCGTGAAAGTGGCAGGGGGTGATGTGTCATCCGTGGAAGTGGCAAGGGATGTTGTGCCATCAGTGGAAGTGGCAGGGGGTGATGTGCCATCCGTGGAAGTGGCAGGGGGTGATGTGCCATCCGTGAAAGTGGCAGAGTGTGATGTGCCATCCGTGGAAGTGGCAGGGGATGTTGTGCCACCAGTGGAAGTGGCAGGGGGTGATGTGCCATCCGTGGAAGTGGCAGGGGTTGATGTGCCATCCTTGGAGGCGGCAGGGGGTGATGTGCCATTCGTGGAAGTGGCAGGGGGTGATGTGCCATCCGTGGAAGTGGCAGGGGTTGATGTGCCATCCTTGGAGGCGGCAGGGGGTGATGTGCCATCCGTGGAAGTGGCAGGGGGTGATGAGCCGTCCGTGGAAGTGGCAGGGGGAGATGTACCATCCATCCGTGGAGGAGGCAGGAGGTGATATGCCATCCGGGGAGGAGGCAGCGGGTGATGTGAGATCCGTGGAGGCGGCCGGGGGGGTGATGCAATCCGTAGAGGCGGCAGGGGGCGATGTGATATCCATGGAGGTGGCAGGGGGTGATGTGCCAGGTTTGGAGGTGGCAGGGGGTGATGTGCCATCCGTGGAGGCGGCAGAGGGTGACGTGCCATTCGTAGAGGTGGAAGGGGGTGATGTGTCACGTGTGGAGGTGGCAGGGAGTGATGTGCCAGGTATGGAGGTGCCAGGTGGGGAGAAGGCAGGGAGTGATGTGCCAGGTGTGGAGGTGACAGGGAGTAATGTGTTAGGTGTGTAGGAGGCAGGGAGTAATGTGTCAGGTGTGGAGGAGGCAGGGAGTAATGTGCCAGGTGTGGAGGTGACAGGGAGTGATGTGCTATATGTGGAGGAGGCGGGGGGTGATGTTCCAGGTGTGGAGGAGGCAGAGGGTGAAGTGCCAGGTGTGGAGGAGGCAAGGGGGTGATGTGCCAGGTGTGGAGGAGGCAGGGGGTGATGTGTCAGGTGTAGAGGAGGCAGGGGTGAGTGCCAGGTGTTGGGGAGGCAGAGGGTGATATGCCTGGTGTGGAGGAGGCTGGGGGGTGATGTGCCAGGTGTGGAGGAGGCAAGGGGTCATGTGCCAGGTGTGGAAGAGGCAGGGGGGTTATGTGCCTGGTGTTGAGGAGGCAGGGGTGACGTGCCAGGTTTGGAGGAGGCAGGGGGTGATGTGCTAGGTTTAGAGGAGGCAGGGGGTCATGTGCCAGGTGTGGAGAAGGCAGGGGGTGATGTGCCAGGTGTGGAGGAGGCAGGGCCGACGTGCCTGGTTTGGAGGAGGCACGGGGGATATCCCAGGTGTGGAGGAGACAGGGGTGATGTGCCAGGTGTGGAGGAGACAGGGGTGATGAGCCAGGTGTGGAGGAGGCAGGGGTGATGTGGCAGGTGTGGAGGAGGCAGGGGTGATGTGCCAGGTGTGGAGGAGGCAGGGGTGATATGCCAGGTGTGGAGGAGGCAGGGGTGTTGTGGCAGGTGTGGAGGAGGCAGGGTTGATGTGGCAGGTGTGGAGGAGGCAAGGGGGTGATGTGCCAGGTGTGGAGGAGGCAGGGGGTGATGTGTCAGGTGTAGAGGAGGCAGGGGTGAGTGCCAGGTGTTGGGGAGGCAGAGGGTGATGTGCCTGGTGTGGAGGAGGCAGGGGGGTGATGTGCCAGGTTTGGAGGAGGCAGGGGTGTTGTGCCAGGTGTGGAAGAGGCAGGGGGGTGATGTGCCTGGTGTTGAGGATTCAGGGGTGACGTGCCAGGTTTGGAGGAGGTAGGGGGGTGATGTGCCAGGTGTTGAGGAGGCTGTGGGTAATGTGCCAGGTGTGGAGGAGGCGAGGGGGGTGATGTGCCAGGTGTGGAGGAGGCGAGGGGGGTGATGTGCCAGGTGTGGAGGTGACAGGGGGTGATGTGCCAGGTGTGGAGGAGGCAGGGGGTGATGTGCCAGGTGTGGAGGAGGCTGGGGGTGATGTGCCAGGTTTGGATGAGGCAGGGGGTGATGTGCTAGGTTTAGAGGAGGCAGGGGGTCATGTGCCAGGTGTGGAGAAGGCAGGGGGTGATGTGCCAGGTGTGGAGGAGGCAGGGCCGACGTGCCAGGTTTGGAGGAGGCAGGGGTGATATCCCAGGTGTGGAGGAGGCAGGGGTGATGTGCCAGGTGTGGAGGAGGCAGGGGTGATGTGCCAGGTGTGGAGGAGGCAGGGGTGATATGCCAGGTGTGGAGGAGGCAGGGGTGATGTGGCAGGTGTGGAGGAGGCAGGGGTGATGTGCCAGGTGTGGAGGAGGCAGGGGTGATATGCCAGGTGTGGAGGAGGCAGGGGTGATATGCCAGGTGTGGAAGAGGCAGGGGTGATGTGGCAGGTGTGGAGGAGGCAGGGGTGATGTGGCAGGTGTGGAGGAGGCAGGGGTGATATGCCAGGTGTGGAGGAGGCAGGGGTGATGTGCCAGGTGTGGAGGAGCCAGGGATGATATGCCAGGTGTGGAGGAGGCAGGGGTGATGTGGCAGGTGTGGAGGAGGCAGGGGTGATGTGACAGGTGTGGAGGAGGCAGGGGTGATGCGGCAGGTGTGGAGGAGGCAGGGGGTGATGTGGCAGGTGTGGAGGAGGCAGGGGTGATATGCCAGGTGTGGAGGAGGCAGGGGTGATGTGGCAGGTGTGGAGGAGGCAGGGGTGATGTGCCAGGTGTGGAGGAGGCAGGGGTGATATGCCAGGTGTGGAAGAGGCAGGGGTGATGTGGCAGGTGTGGAGGAGGCAGGGGTGATGTGGCAGGTGTGGAGGAGGCAGGGGTGATATGCCAGGTGTGGAGGAGGCAGGGGTGATGTGCCAGGTGTGGAGGAGGCAGGGGTGATGTGGCAGGTGTGGAGGAGGCAGGGGTGATGTGCCAGGTGTGGAGGAGGCAGGGGTGATATGCCAGGTGTGGAAGAGGCAGGGGTGATGTGGCAGGTGTGGAGGAGGCAGGGGTGATGTGGCAGGTGTGGAGGAGGCAGGGGTGATGTGCCATCCGTGGAAGTGGCAGGGGGTGATGTGCCATCCGTGGAAGTGGCAGGGGGTGATGTGTCATCCGTGAAAGTGGCAGGGGGTGATGTGTCATCCGTGGAAGTGGCAAGGGATGTTGTGCCATCAGTGGAAGTGGCAGGGGGTGATGTGCCATCCGTGGAAGTGGCAGGGGGTGATGTGCCATCCGTGAAAGTGGCAGAGTGTGATGTGCCATCCGTGGAAGTGGCAGGGGATGTTGTGCCACCAGTGGAAGTGGCAGGGGGTGATGTGCCATCCGTGGAAGTGGCAGGGGTTGATGTGCCATCCTTGGAGGCGGCAGGGGGTGATGTGCCATTCGTGGAAGTGGCAGGGGGTGATGTGCCATCCGTGGAAGTGGCAGGGGTTGATGTGCCATCCTTGGAGGCGGCAGGGGGTGATGTGCCATCCGTGGAAGTGGCAGGGGGTGATGAGCCGTCCGTGGAAGTGGCAGGGGGAGATGTGCCATCCATCCGTGGAGGAGGCAGGAGGTGATATGCCATCCGGGGAGGAGGCAGCGGGTGATGTGAGATCCGTGGAGGCGGCCGGGGGGGGGTGATGCAATCCGTAGAGGCGGCAGGGGGCGATGTGATATCCATGGAGGTGGCAGGGGGTGATGTGCCAGGTTTGGAGGTGGCAGGGGGTGATGTGCCATCCGTGGAGGCGGCAGAGGGTGACGTGCCATTCGTAGAGGTGGAAGGGGGTGATGTGTCACGTGTGGAGGTGGCAGGGAGTGATGTGCCAGGTATGGAGGTGCCAGGTGGGGAGAAGGCAGGGAGTGATGTGCCAGGTGTGGAGGTGACAGGGAGTAATGTGTTAGGTGTGTAGGAGGCAGGGAGTAATGTGTCAGGTGTGGAGGAGGCAGGGAGTAATGTGCCAGGTGTGGAGGTGACAGGGAGTGATGTGCTATATGTGGAGGAGGCGGGGGGTGATGTTCCAGGTGTGGAGGAGGCAGAGGGTGAAGTGCCAGGTGTGGAGGAGGCAAGGGGGTGATGTGCCAGGTGTGGAGGAGGCAGGGGGTGATGTGTCAGGTGTAGAGGAGGCAGGGGTGAGTGCCAGGTGTTGGGGAGGCAGAGGGTGATATGCCTGGTGTGGAGGAGGCTGGGGGTGATGTGCCAGGTGTGGAGGAGGCAAGGGGTCATGTGCCAGGTGTGGAAGAGGCAGGGGGGTGATGTGCCTGGTGTTGAGGAGGCAGGGGTGACGTGCCAGGTTTGGAGGAGGCAGGGGGGTGATGTGCCAGGTGTTGAGGAGGCTGGGGGTGATGTGCCAGGTTTGGAGGAGGCAGGGGGTGATGTGCTAGGTTTAGAGGAGGCAGGGGGTCATGTGCCAGGTGTGGAGAAGGCAGGGGGTGATGTGCCAGGTGTGGAGGAGGCAGGGCCGACGTGCCTGGTTTGGAGGAGGCACGGGGGATATCCCAGGTGTGGAGGAGGCAGGGTTGACGTGCCAGGTGTGGAGGAGACAGGGGTGATGTGCCAGGTGTGGAGGAGGCAGGGGTGATATGCCAGGTGTGGAGGAGGCAGGGGTGATGTGGCAGGTGTGGAGGAGGCAGGGGTGATGTGCCAGGTGTGGAGGAGGCAGGGGTGATATGCCAGGTGTGGAGGAGGCAGGGGTGTTGTGGCAGGTGTGGAGGAGGCAGGGTTGATGTGGCAGGTGTGGAGGAGGCAAGGGGGTGATGTGCCAGGTGTGGAGGAGGCAGGGGGTGATGTGTCAGGTGTAGAGGAGGCAGGGGTGAGTGCCAGGTGTTGGGGAGGCAGAGGGTGATGTGCCTGGTGTGGAGGAGGCAGGGGGGTGATGTGCCAGGTTTGGAGGAGGCAGGGGTGTTGTGCCAGGTGTGGAAGAAGCAGGGGGGTGATGTGCCTGGTGTTGAGGAGGCAGGGGTGACGTGCCAGGTTTGGAGGAGGTAGGGGGGTGATGTGCCAGGTGTTGAGGAGGCTGGGGGTAATGTGCCAGGTGTGGAGGAGGCGAGGGGGGTGATGTGCCAGGTGTGGAGGAGGCGAGGGGGGTGATGTGCCAGGTGTGGAGGTGACAGGGGGTGATGTGCCAGGTGTGGAGGAGGCAGGGGGTGATGTGCCAGGTGTGGAGGAGGCTGGGGGTGATGTGCCAGGTTTGGATGAGGCAGGGGGTGATGTGCTAGGTTTAGAGGAGGCAGGGGGTCATGTGCCAGGTGTGGAGAAGGCAGGGGGTGATGTGCCAGGTGTGGAGGAGGCAGGGCCGACGTGCCAGGTTTGGAGGAGGCAGGGGTGATATCCCAGGTGTGGAGGAGGCAGGGGTGATGTGCCAGGTGTGGAGGAGGCAGGGGTGATGTGCCAGGTGTGGAGGAGGCAGGGGTGATATGCCAGGTGTGGAGGAGGCAGGGGTGATGTGGCAGGTGTGGAGGAGGCAGGGGTGATGTGCCAGGTGTGGAGGAGGCAGGGGTGATATGCCAGGTGTGGAGGAGGCAGGGGTGATATGCCAGGTGTGGAAGAGGCAGGGGTGATGTGGCAGGTGTGGAGGAGGCAGGGGTGATGTGGCAGGTGTGGAGGAGGCAGGGGTGATATGCCAGGTGTGGAGGAGGCAGGGGTGATGTGCCAGGTGTGGAGGAGCCAGGGATGATATGCCAGGTGTGGAGGAGGCAGGGGTGATGTGGCAGGTGTGGAGGAGGCAGGGGTGATGTGACAGGTGTGGAGGAGGCAGGGGTGATGCGGCAGGTGTGGAGGAGGCAGGGGGTGATGTGGCAGGTGTGGAGGAGGCAGGGGTGATATGCCTGGTGTGGAGGAGGCAGGGGTGATGTGGCAGGTGTGGAGGAGGCAGGGGTGATGTGCCAGGTGTGGAGGAGGCAGGGGTGATATGCCAGGTGTGGAAGAGGCAGGGGTGATGTGGCAGGTGTGGAGGAGGCAGGGGTGATGTGGCAGGTGTGGAGGAGGCAGGGGTGATATGCCAGGTGTGGAGGAGGCAGGGGTGATGTGCCAGGTGTGGAGGAGGCAGGGGTGATGTGGCAGGTGTGGAGGAGGCAGGGGTGATGTGCCAGGTGTGGAGGAGGCAGGGGTGATATGCCAGGTGTGGAAGAGGCAGGGGTGATGTGGCAGGTGTGGAGGAGGCAGGGGTGATGTGGCAGGTGTGGAGGAGGCAGGGGTGATATGCCAGGTGTGGAGGAGGCAGGGGTGATGTGCCAGGTGTGGAGGAGCCAGGGGTGATATGCCAGGTGTGAAGGAGGCAGGGGTGATGTGGCAGGTGTGGAGGAGGCAGGGGTGATGTGACAGGTGTGGAGGAGGCAGGGGTGATGCGGCAGGTGTGGAGGAGGCAGGGGGTGATGTGGCAGGTGTGGAGGAGGCAGGGGTGATATGCCAGGTGTGGAGGAGGCAGGGGTGATGTGGCAGGTGTGGAGGAGGCTGGGGGTAATGTGCCAGGTGTGGAGGAGGCGAGGGGGGGTGATATGCCAGGTGTGGAGGAGGCAGGGGGTGATGTGCCTGGTGTGGAGGAGACAGGGGGTGATATGCCAGGTGTGGAGGAGGCGAGGGGGGTGATATGCCAGGTGTGGAGGAGGCAGGGGGTGATGTGCCAGGTGTGGAGGAGGCAGGGGGTGATATGCCATGTGTGGAGGAGGCAGGGATGATATGCCAGGGGTGGAGGAGGCAGGGGGTGATATGCCAGGGGTGGAGGAGGCAGGGGGGACATCATGCTTTGTAAAGTGGAATAAATGGCCATTTAACTTTATTCCATTTGTTTGGCAGAAATCACAGCCTGGGAAGCCCCTGTGATGCACCTACAAAAAATCTTTAGAAAATGCTGTTTTCAGTATAATGAAAAGAGCCATCTGTAGGGTGAACACTTCTTTCAGTGCACCTGACATTAATGCTCCTAATTACAGCCTTGACAAATCTGTATTTACAATGACTTTATCACAGAAATGATAACCAGGACTTAAATACTTCCTTTCCAGTATTACAATATTCTGCCACATTAAACATATAAATATATAAAATATCAACAGCTGGGGAAAGATCATCAATGAGTAAAGAAGTTGTATTCGCTTTCTAAAACTGACTTTGGTATTTTGGCAAATGTTTGATGACCTTTATAAACTCATATAAATGGCAGCTAAAAAGTGACAATGCAGAAACTGCCAAATTTGCATACAATGTATTTCAAAATTTTAACTTCTAACCAGGAAAAGATAATTTTTTGAAATTAATCTATATCCTAAATATTTGTTTCTGGCTTCAATTTTCAAATTAAAATGGACATTGATCATATATACAAAATTGCAAACAAGTCTGCTTATAGCGTGACAAAATAAAATATTGGCGTGATTTAAGTAGAATGGCAAGTTTCATTTTTATTCCGATATAGCTGACACGTTTGTTACAATTGACAAATATTTGATATAATTGACAAAATGCCAATAAAACATAATAAGCTATGCAATACTAGACAATAATAAAAATTATACCATTCATCCATATCTTATATATCTTTCTTTTTACAAAGTTTCAGAAAGAAATTCTCTCTTGATCCACATTAAATAGCACAACAGCAGTAATGATAAACTGAACTAATCAGGGAAAATATATTACTTGCATTGAATTTTTATTAAGAAAGGAATTAATGCAGATATGAAACAAGTCGACACACTCCCAGCTTATACATTTGTAGACGTGCGTACGTTGGATGTAGGCCACGGCAGACGCTCATGGTGATACACCTTGCCAATCTACTTTCCAAGTTTGCATGATTTTGTGAATGTCATAACTGATATGCTGTAGTTTAATAAACATACATTCACACACATTATAACAAAACTATTTACTAGGATATGTAATTATGTACACAAAAACTACAACAAAGAGTTTATCTTTTCCACTAACGTGTCACAAAATTTTGTTTGATGCAGTGATATGACCTAAGATGGCTTAAAAAGTAAAGTTGAAATAAAATTTAATCACAACTTTAGTAGAACCTGACTTCAAGTTTTAAATAGCTACATTTGAAACAAATATTGTTAACTCGCTCATCTATTAATCCCAATGTAATTTATCTTGGAAACAGGATAGTTCCAATTTAGTGAAAAATATGCTCTTAACATCGAAAGCCACAGATAATTAGTTGGAAATGAAAGCCTGGTCACAAACAGGTAGGAACCTTGACCATTGGAATCACCACAAGGTAAGGTATTTGACTCGGATTAAAAGCCTGCAATTTTTATCGCAACATATCACTACTATCATTAAAAGACTGTATTTAGTGTTGTTGATATACAGTAAAACAGGACTGACTTGCATCGTTTCCTTACATTTAATACAAGAGCAACACTTGAATACATACTCATGTAATATTGGTACAAGGAGTGCATAATTCAGATGGTGTCTCCTGACTTCTTACTTCATTGAGGAAGACCAATATTTCATAACACTAATAATTTTAATCTTTATAACAACACTTCAAAATAAATGTTAGCTGTAATAAAATTAAACATAAATTGCCAACTAGTACTGTAGTACTAGTTGACTACATTCCTCAGGTAAGAAGATTGTTGACCATGCCAAGGGAAAATTTTTAAACTATTTCTAGTAACCACAGTGGAACTAAGGTGTGAACATGGTCTCACTCAATATTTGAAAAAAAAAGCCAAGTTACCTTCTCGGCATCAGCCAATTTTGAGGCTTCACATGAGAACAGCTTAGGTCACAGCTATATGAGAACAGCTTAGGTCACAGCTATATGAGAACAGAAAGTCACAGCTACGTAACATTAGCCCAGCACCCAACTTAAGAAATGGATACATTCTAAATAAGCATCCATAAGTCTGCTGTTCAAAACCTGGTATCAGGTTTCCTTTAATCGCAATGCTATAAAAGGGAGAGACATTCTTGGACCACCAAAAATGGACGTATAAACCAAATTTGTTTGACATAACATGGCTTTATAATTTACTTTTTAATAATTGAATTGTCCTGCTTGTTTAATTTGGCTCTTTTTGAAGAGCGATGAGGTATAATTGCTATGAGAGGAGGTAGTAAAAGTTGATAAATGGCACTGGAGAACCACTAACATGCTTCCTCTTATGATCAGCCATTATTGAGGCACTTTTTCTCGATAAACAACTAAAGAAGTGCATTAATAGCACTCATCGAAATGTTGGGACTTATAAATAGGGTCATACAGCAGGACGAAAGGTTAAAAGGGGCTGAGAAGCTAAAATCGGAAGAGGGTCTAATATGGGCCAGTCATAAATTTGGCCAGTCACAAAATCAGATCATCCTAAGTCGGATGTTCATAATCAGATCATCCTAAGTCGGATGTTCATAATCAGATCATCCGAAGTCGGATGTTCATAAACAGATCATCCTAAGTCGGATGTTCATAAATAGGGACCTCCCTATAGTATGTAATTAACAGCCTGTACGTATCTCAAGATTAATTTTGTGACAATGAAAAAGTGCTACAAAACACACTACCCAAATGTAAATGTACAAAATGTTTCCAGTTACCTATTGCAAATAAATGTTTTCGTACCATCAAAAATGTTTCAGAATTGCACAGCACTTGGAAATAAGTGTCAGCGCAACTACTGTTAATTCTACTTGTATAACAGGTTGAGATGCAAGTAACTGGAAAACCACATCGTTTCACATGAGTCCTAAATTTAATTGTCATATATTCTCAAACTATTTTTTTTATCATCTGCTTTATTTAAAAAACAAATTTATTGTTAATTCATCTTGCAGCAGACAAAAACAAAAAACAATTTAACAATTTCTTCGTTAAATTAATCTGTCCTCATGAATAGACATTGCATTTTGACATGTAAATCTCCAACAGCCAAAATGTATGTTATAAACCATAGTGGCTTGCAAAATTGACCGGCTGTTCCGTTTTCTATTCATGTTGTCTCAGGTTAGATTCACGTAATTTTATGCACTATTTTTGTGATATGACAACTCGAGAGGACAAGCATATTAAACAGCTACAGAGTAATTTTGCTCATCAAAATATCACTCATTCATTTAGTAGAGTTAAGAGTCAAACCACGTTTACATTCAAAATGCAAGTTTCATATTAGCATGAACAATATACTGTACGAAGAATAAAACTGTGATTGAAGTCATTTGTGAATATCAAGAAAAAACATTATAACAGGCTTTTCTTGGAAAAACCTATTATTCCTTTTCTTAAGTTTGGCATTACAAGGAAATAGCACACCGAGAAACTTCTGATAAAAATCTGCTTTAAATGCCTAGAAAACAACGTGGAAGTTTATCTGTCCTAATACCATATCAATGGACACTCAATGGTTTCTAAAAAAATAAAAAATATAAACAGGCCTCTACAATTTATATTAACAATTCATACGAAAAATAAAAAGCTGCATTAATGTACTAGTATCACAAGAGGGCATGCCATAACTTTGTATCAGAAGCTCAAGACATGACCAGTGAACAGAAACAGTTACATGCCTAGTTTGAGAACTGGTTTGTATTAGTATTTTCATTACTACTTTACTTCCAAAGTCAGTAAGTTTGTCTTCTAACTAAATGGTAATAATTAAAATTGCATAAATTACCTTCAGATACATCAGATAACAGGTACTCCTACTTCTAAACAATGATATATTTCAGTTTTAACTCATTTATACATTCAAACATAATAAAATATACATTTTCTCTCACACACACACACACACACCTGGCAAACCCTATCACGGCATAGTAGGCACAGGGGCAAGCATGGCAGCTAGATATACCAAGGGAACAGGGAAACGTCAAGGTGACCAAATGAAGGAAATGTTCGCCCAGGTTTTGGAATATATCCGGAGGGAGATACAGGAAATGAAGAATAAAATAAGCAACCTGCAAAGCGAGCTGACAGCAGCAAAGGAGGAGATTAAAACCCTCAAAGAGAGCAATACTGAGGATGAGACTCAGATAATCATCCAAGGAGAAGATGGAAATAGTAGATTGGAAGATAATGCCATCATACAAGCATCATTTGCAGATTTGCTAAAAATAAATAACTTGGAAGTAATGTCCACAGTGTTGAGGTAGAAATCGGTCAGAAACCATGAAATCAGCCACCCCACAGGAAGCAGCACCCTCCACTAGTCAGCAGCTGGAAAGAAAGGTATCAGTGGTAGCTGTGGGTATTAGAGAGCAGGAAGGCTCCAATAGGACAGAATGGAATGATAAAGACAAAGCAGCAGTGAAGGAAATACTGAAGGTACTAGAGATGGAAGAGGCTGAACATAGCCTTGAGAAGGTTTCCAGGTTAGGCTGGTGCAACAAGGGCAGAGACCGTGTGTTAGAGATAGTGTTTGCAAACGAAAACACAAAAGAGAAGATTCTAACAAGGAAGAGCCACCTGCAATATATGGGAGAATAAAGAAAACAGCGTTGAATGTAATGAAACGCCATTTTCTAGGTGAGACCTGGAGGCTCCCCGGAGCTATCCAGGCTGATACGCTGATGCCAGACATTGGCATCAGTCATGTGTATGGAGTTCTTAAGGTCTACCGGGGACCACGGCCAGAGCCTGGGCCCCCTCAGAGAGGCAAGGGGTGCAATTGCCTATGCAACCCCTTCCAACCACAAGCCCTCTTGTGGATGGAAGCATTCTATGTCTACCATCGACCAGGTCAGGCATCCAGAAAGGTAAGCATCCCAAAACAAAGCCCTATCCTATTACCAAACCAAAATCCGAGCAAGTGGATAGAACTCCCCCAGACAAAAATGAGCAAACTATTGTGACGTTACCCATTGCTGCACCGCTGTCTGCGCAGCTCCCTACCATCCCTGGGAGGGGGAAAGGGGAGCCCCCAGACCAACTGCGCCGGCGATCTACACCCCAGTTCTGAGGCGGTCTCACTCAGAAAATGGCATTTCATTACATTCAACGCTGGTTTTCTGGGGGTGGGGGGGGGGGGGAGTTCCTACAGCTCTCCGGAGCTAACTACCTATAGAGGAAGAAAGAGGAACTTACCTGGGAGGCAGTTGCTGCTCACTCCTCATCCAGAAGTTGAGACAACTGGCTGCATCCGCCAATCCAAAGCGACACAGGCCCGACTGGCCCAGGGACATTAACAAGGTAACAAGCAGCCAGGACCCCGTTCGACCACCAAAATCCCCGCACTAGAACGTCAGCCCGAGATATATTGCAAAAGACGGCGGCAAGAGCCGCGATCTTGTGGATGTCATGGGCACGGGGATAGACCGCAGGGTGGCTAGCCTTAATAACCCTGTGGACGACCAGTGGGACCCGCACCTGCGAACAGGGAAAAAGGGAAACCGAATCAACCCAAAGCGCGTCCACAGACACAGAAGCTGTGGCGCACAAATAACGGTGGCGAGCTGCAACCGGATACAAAACATGATGCACCCCGGCCCAACCAACCAAGCATCAACAACCCAGAGACAGGTCCAAAAAGCAGCAGTCTCATTCTTTGCTAGAAAAGAAGGTAAAGGCTGCAAACAAACAAACCAATCTCCTCGACTGAAAGAGCAGAAACCCCTGCGCCATAGGAGAGCATGAAACTCACCAACCAGACCACCAGAGGCTAAAGCCTACAGTAAAAGAGCCTTGGAGAAACAATCATGAACTGAAGGGGCCACAACAAACTGAGGAAAAGAAGGGTAAGAAGGCACTCTGTCCAATGACCAAGACAGCTCAGGCGGCACATGAGCAGGCCGGAGGTGAAACAACGCCCGAGACAGCTTGCAAAACGGCGCAGACATAATATAGATACCTAAAGCAAGCTGAAGTGGCTCTGCCAGCACCGCACGATATGAGGCATCAGTGTTAGGAATGAGGAGACAGTCTTGGAACAACCAAGAGAGAAAGGACAATAACATCCTAACCGAAAGCGAAGATCAACGACGAAGACGTAAGAAGAATCAGAAGGACCGCCAGGAAACTTCATACTGCCGCCGAGATGAAGCCTACAGGTGGCACACTAACATGGAAGCCACCTGATCACCATAGAGATGATGATAAACTCGAGTCAAAAATTCCTTATGCGAAGACTCTAGGAGAAGATCGAACCAGCCATGTGACACACCAGTCTGATCTGCTGGAAGAGGCAGAGCCGCGGGAAAACCTCCCAGTTCAGACACCTAGCAAGCAGTGCCTGAACCCACGACTGGGCCGGCCACCATGGGGCTAAGAGGACGATCGCGAGACAGGCAGAAGGAACATCCCTGAAGGAACCAGAACAGCCGAAGGAAGCCAAACCCGACCCAGCCAGTAGACCAGCATCGCGAAGTTCAAGCTCCCGCACAGACCTTCGAGCAACCGCTGGGTGACCCAGGAGCCCCTTCTCCCTCCCAGAAACAAGCGCATGCGGGACCACAGCCACAGGAGTCTCCGGAGGAAGAGACAAGGAAGCGTTCCGGGATGTCCCACACAAGGCCCAGTCATGTCTGAACCTGGGAGGGAACCAGATGGGACTTCCTCCAGTTCACCAAGAACCCGAACCCGGTAAGCTGTGAAAGAACCAAATCCCTGGCCAGCAGACAAGAGGACCGGCTGGGAGCCCAAACCAGCCAGTCGTCAAAGTAGGCCAACACCCGAACACCTAACAAATGCAGACGGGACACCATGACCCGCTTAAGGCGCATGAACACGCAAGGTGCCAGGTTCAACCCGAACGGGAGACAACGAAAGCGGTAACCTTGACGCCCCACAACAAAACCGATCCAGTTCCTGAACCCCAGATGAATCGGGTCATGCCAATAAGCATCCCGGAGGTCCATGGACACCATCCAAGCGCCCGGCTCTAAAAGGAGCCGAGCCTGGGACAGCGTAGTCTTTCGAAAGGAGGAGCAATAAAGCTAGGGGTTCAGACGGGACAAGTTCAGAATGAATTGCAGGTCCGCGCAGTCCCATTTCGGGACTGGAAACAGACCGGAAACCCATCTGAGGGACGTTGTCTTTTCGACCACGTCTCAGCGAACCCACTCGAAGATGACCTGACAGAGCGCAAGGGAAGAGGCCTGCCCCGAATTCCCCCGAAGAGGGGCTATCCAATGCCACCGGAGGCCACGCGATATGACCCAAAACGCTCACGAATCGTGGGACCAGGTGTGAGCAAACAGCGCAAGCCTCCCCCCCCCCCATCGCCCTTTCAATGGGGCGAACCGCAAAAGGGCCGGCGTCCCTTACGAGACCCAGAACCTTGCACAGAACCTTGCACAGAATGAACACCGCGGCGACCAGATGAAGATGGGTTTGAAGGAGGAGCCGAACCCGAACCTGACTCCAGTGGCCTACCATGACGAGAGGAACCCCGAGCCTTGGCATGACCCTTCCAGGAAGGCTCAACCACGGGACCCCCAAAGAACCAGCAAGTCTGACATAGGATGGCAAGAAGCCGAAGCAGCCTGAATATACTGCGCAACAGCTGAAGTCTCAAACAGGAGAGGACAAAAGGGTGAAGACAGCCTAGGTGCCAAGGCCCAAGCGGATTCCACAGAAGAGGCAAGCACTGCCTGCCGACACACAAGCTAGGAAGCATAAAACAGCGCAACTGCAAGATCGGCTCGAAAAGCTTCAGCAAGGCAGTCGACGAGCGAGCCGCCGAGGCCAAGGCGCCAGAACCAAGAACAGCCCTAAGCGCCCCCACATCCTCCATAAGCCAGTCCGAAGACAGCTCGAGGAGTGAAAAGAAATGCAAGGCTGAAGCCAAAAGGCCTGGGCGCGAAGTCTTCAGCCACCAGCGCTGCTGAAAGGGAACCTACACATGGAGCTGAACGACACCAACATCCTGGGGAAGGGCAGGAGCAAACAAACACTCATTGAAGTGCAGGGGAAGCCCTCCAGGAAAACCTGCAGTACAGTCGAAGCCCCCCCCCCACCATTCAAGCATGCGGGAATGGCAGAAGAGTGCCAGGCCTCCAAGGTAAAGACAGGAAAGTCCGCCAGCCAGGACGACTCCGGAACCTCGTAACGGACCCATAAAGGGAATGAAGTCCCAAACCTGAAAGCCGAGGGATCCATTGCCGTGGCATATTCTGGGTCACGCAGTAGGTTTGCCACAAGAGCCGCCCGCACCGCAGCAGGTTTGCTGCAAGGGTTGCCCGCACCGCAGCGATAAGCCGAAAATCTCCAGAAAGACAGAACCGAAGCACCTGGGAGATCACGGAACCGAACGAGGGGAGGGGCAGACACCAAGTCCAACTCGTATACAGAGGAGGGAAACGAAAACCCCACTCCTTATAACAGTAAGCCCCCACTCAGAGGGCAGAAAACGCCAGGCAGGGTCCGGTGGGGCCCAAGGCCCCGAAGTCAGCCCCTCCCCAGCCCCAAGGTCCTCCTCTGCAGGACCCGGGGCCAAGTCCTCCCCCACAAGCACAGACCCCACCAGACAAGGCTGGCGCAGCTGTAGAAGCCAGACAGAAGAGGGCCTACTGGTCATGACCAGAGGCTTTGGCCAGGGGAGTAGATTGGATGTCTTTGTCGCCACACCGAAAGGGGCATCACCTGAGGCTGCCCGAGTCTCAAGACCAACTATCCCCTGCTCCGACTCCGAAACCCTCAGACGTTGCGGGGCCGGAAGCAGGGGAGGGAGACCATAACGAACAACAGGAGAGGAAGGTCGAGGAGTTGGGGACTGAACCAGGGTCGAAGCGACCCCCACCCCAAAGTCCGGGATCCTATAAGCAAAACAGGGCATCAGGGTAAGCAATGTTGGATATCTGGGGCTTTAACTCATATATTAAATTATTTGATTGTTATGATTAACATAAATCAAAAGACCACCCACTATTGAGAAAAGAGGGAAAACGAATAAAGGTGATTATTTGATTGACACTATAGAACCAGTGCCTATGTACGATAATTAACTTAATAATCACTTGAAGATAATGAATAGACAGTATTATTAATTAATTAAAGTCATAGCCTCAAATATCAACATTGTGGGGGGGGAGTATTTCTAGAAGTTCATATATATCTAGGAACCAGTGTGGTTCCTCACTAGTTCATTGTTGAGTTAGTAACATGGCAAATCTGAACTAAATATAGATTCAAAGATATGATATCAAATAATGAATATATTGAAAGATTATGAAATGCTGAGCAACAGTAAGAGTAAAACACATTAAACACTCAGCCATAAATTCTGGCATTAACTTATTCACTGTAAATATCCTATATAAGAATTTATATAGAAACTAATAATAATCTTAGCTAAATTTATACAAAAGCGGGTGTCTTAGCTGTAAGACGACTTCTGTAATTCCGTTTCATTACTCGTCCTCGTGATCACAAGACCCCAATAAAGAAGAAACCCATGGAGAATATCGTGAGTGATGAGAGACAACTAATTAACTCCTCATCTACACGCTCCAATCAGGGAAAATTAAGTAGCACTTTATTAGGATATGAATTATTTCAATATTCATTGAAATTGAAATAAATGAAGAAAATCAACTAACGTTGTATTGTTGTTGTTCTTGCTACGTAACGACAGACTACCCACAAAAACACAATCTGAAGTAATGCATCAAACAAGAATAGTATACTTAACGTGAGCGTGCCAAACACTAAAGTGTGCCAAAACCGCGTCAGTCAGTCCCAGGCGTTCACTGCTGTGTACGCGTAATTACGGGCTGTGACTTCAATTGTTGACGTATTACTAACTGGTATGGCACTGTAGAACACGTGGAGGGAGGGGGTAATTGGTGACTACTGGTGGAGTTGCAACGAAATTAATGTTGGAAAATCTTCAGTCAAACCACCACCATGCGCTTCCGTTCCTAATCGCCAGTCGAACACGAGGAATAATGGCGGCTCGCCTCTAGCGTCCCTCAAACCCCTCCTCGCATTCACAATAGAATTTAGTAATCACGGAGAATTCTTTTCTGTGTAATTACTGAAGTAATGCTTTAAAAGAATAGGGTTGCAATTGTAGAGAACTATATTGTTTATATTCTCGCTAGATAGTGTTGATTAAACACCGTTTCCTTATTAACGAGACATGGGAAATATTTCCATGGTGTTCGTATATAACAGATAAAACTGTTATTTAGTGATAATCTTAGTTAATAGCTCTCAGTTATTGGATCATTAGGAGTTATATTATCAGTAATTAATTATTATACAGAATACTGATAAAAGTAGAGAACCATATTTAATTCTCTAACATATTGGTAATAAATATGTCTAGATAGACATTATCTGAAGCAATCCTGTCTCTCGATGTTGTGAGAATTTCAGCAATTAATGCGCAGATAAAGAAATATTAATTTATGTTAGTATTACAGTTAGTAAGGTTAATTGATATTGTGGTTAATATATAATAGTAGTGTATTGTGATACAATAGAGATGTATCAGTGTTGGAAATTTCCAACAAGCAACCAACCGAGCACGTTGCAACAAAGGGAACCTAGAATGCAACGCTTGTGCAGCCTGTAACCGAAAATCATTACTACAGATTGGGTAAATTGAGTCACCAGCAAAATGCAGCCCGAATACTGAGGAGTAACTCCTGGCTCTCGCACCCCTGGAGAACAGCCGCCACACTTAAGGCACAGCGTCCTGTTACACACAGGATTCGTGTGTAACAGAGACTTATAATAAGTGTTTGCCACACACTGCGTGACTCTGGCCTTAATATGAATGCACAGCGCCGTAAAAGTCTGGAGCCAGAGCACACAGCCGCTGCCTATAACATCAGCCTCAAGAACTGGGGTGTGGGTAGCCGGCACGGTAGATCTGGGGCTCCCCCTTCCCCCTCCTGGGGAGGGGGGGAACGGCGCAGACGGCGGCAGCGGGTGACGTCACACTAGTTTGCTCGTTTCTGTTTGGGGAGTTCTATCCACTTGTTTGGATTTTGGTAGCAATATTTTCACCAGAATAGGGGTTTGTTTTGGGATGCTTACCTTTTCTCGGTGCCTGATCCGGTTGATGGGAGACATAAAATGCTTCCAACCACACGGAGGCTTCAAAAGGCCATTGCTCCCTTTGCCTCTCTGAGGGGGCAAGGTTCTGGCCGTGGTCCCCATTAGGCCCGAAGAACTCCATACACATGACTGATGCCAAAGTCTTACATTAGCATATCAGCCTGGATAGCTCCGGGGAGCCATAGGGGCTCCCTCCAGAAAAGTATTCCTTCAGAGGGACATGACGAGGGAGGAGACAGCCATGGCAGTAGAAGCAACAAAGAAGCGCAGGACGAGAAGAAAAAACCAAGAAATCACAGCCCCCAACACAACATACCCAGAGGTAAAGAGGGAATCCACAACCAGCAGCCCAGTAACACCTGAAAGGAGGGCAAGTCCACCACTCTCCTCTGCATAGAAACCTCCCCCTACCCCAAACCCTTCCTGCCCCCACTCAAATTCTCAGCCAACTCTCCCTCACCCCATTCCAACCCTGCTACCCCTCCCCTCCTCCCACCATGTCCCGCTTCACCCCCTTTTCATTCCTGTCCTCCCTCCCCTTCATCCCATACCCTCCCTGTCCCCCATTCACTTGACCCCCACCTCTCACCCCAGAATCCTCTGAGACCCTGTTATCCACCGCAAATCCTCACACCAATGGAACAGCTTCCCCCATCAACAGAGCACTCACCAAGAAGGGGATATGAGAAGGGACAGAAGAAAGTGAGCCTCAAGGCAATGTAAACTAA
This sequence comes from Procambarus clarkii, assembly GCF_040958095.1. Taxonomy (NCBI): domain Eukaryota; kingdom Metazoa; phylum Arthropoda; class Malacostraca; order Decapoda; family Cambaridae; genus Procambarus; species Procambarus clarkii. Next base: position 36,828,665 of record NC_091191.1, read on the forward strand.
TATACATTGGATGACAAATAAAGGAAATGACCTTGGAGAATGGGTACAAGAAGAAACCCCAGAAATAATAGCACTCACAGAAACAAAGCTAACAAAAACTATAACAAATGCCGTGTTCCCACAGGACTACTGTGTTGTGAGGAAAGAGAGAGAAGAAGAGGAGGTGGTGATGCAGATTTGCTGGAAAGAAAAGGCTAGGGTTTTGAGGATATGGTTATTCAGGGTTGAGAAGGTTTCAGTGACTACATAACACATATTATAGCAACTGGAGGACAAAAGATTATAGTCGTAGTCATATATAACCCACCACCAAATGACAGAAATACGATAGAAACAACATGCCACCATTAACATAATAAAGAGAGAGCAGCTTCTGTTGCTAGCAGGAAAGGATCTGGAAAACTAATCATGGGAGAATTTGACCACAGGAAGATAGATTGGGAGAAAAGAGACCCACATGGAGGACCAGATATATGGAGATCTAAGGTAATGGATGTGGCAACAAGAGACTTTCTAAGCCAACACATCAAGGGACCGCTGTACAAGACATGATGGACTAAGTCACCCCAAAAGTGTCAGGAGGCAGTAAACAGGTTCATCCCGGCCCAAAAGGAAAAATCCGAGAAGCAGAAGAAGAATCCATGGTTTAATAGGGCATGAATGGAAGCAAAGAAACTGAACAAAAGGTGTGGAGGAAGTTCCGAAAAAAACAGAACACCAAAAAGCAAAGAAAGATACAAGAAAACTAGGAATGAGTATGTTAGCGCGAGAATAGAAGCAGAGAAAAATTATGAAAATTATATAGCAAGCAAAGCCAAGACCAAACCAAAGCTATTCTACAGTTATATCAAGAGGAAAATAACAGTGAAAGAACATGTAATGAAGCCTAGAACAGACGAGGACAGGTATACAGAGAATGACAAAGAGGTGTGTGAAGAACTCAACAAGAAGTTCCAGGAGGTCTTCACAATAGAACAAAGTGAGGTCACTGCGCTAGGAGAGGGGGCGGTAAACCAGGTGACCTTGGAAGGATTCGAAATTACGAGACATGAAGTCAAGAGACACCTGTTTGATCTGTATGTGAGAAAGGCTGTTGGTCCAGATGGGATATCACCATGGGTATTGAAAGAGTGTGCAGAGGCACTTTGCTTGCCACTTTCCATAGTGTATAGTAGGTCACTGGAGACGGGAGACCTTCCAGAAATATGGAAGACACCTAATGTGGTCCCAATATACAAAATGGGTGACAGATAAGAGGCACTGAACTACAGGCCAGTCTCTTTGACTTGTATACCATGCAAGGTGATGGAGAAGATCGTGAGAAAACCTAGTAACACATCTGAAGAGAAGGGACTATGTGACAAATCGCCTTACAAGCTCGATAGAATTCTATGACCAGGTGACAAAGATTAAGCAAGAAAGAGAAGGCTGGGCGGATTGCATTTTTTTGGACTGTCGGAAAGCCTTTGACACAGTACACAATAAGAGGCTGCTACATAAGCTGGCGAGACAGGCAGGAGTGACTGGTAAGGTGCTCCAGTGTATAAGGGAGTACCTAAGCAATAGGAAGCAGAGAGATAAAGTGAGGGGGTGAGACCTCAGATTGGCGTGAAGTCACCAATGGAGTCCCACAGGACTCTGTACTCGGGCCTATCCTGTTTCTGATACATAAATAATCTCCAGGAGGGTATAGACTCATTCCTCTCAATGTTTGCTGACGACGCCAAAATTATGAGAAGGGTTAAGACAGAGGAGGACTGCTTGAGGCTTCAAGAAGACCTAGACATACTAAAGGAATGGTCGAACAAATGGTTGTTAGAGTTTAACCCAAGCAAATGTAATGTAATGAACATAGGTGTAGGGAGCAGGAGACCAGATACAAGGTATCATTTGGGAGATGAAATTCTCCAAGAGTCAGAGAGAGAGAGAGACTTGGGGGTTAATATCACGCCAGACCTGTCCCCTGAAGTCCCCATATCAAGAGGATAACATCAGCAGCATATGCCAGGTTGGCCAACTTAAGAACGGCATTTAGAAACTTGTGTAAGGAATCATTCAGAACTTTGTATACTTCATAATTCAAGCATAAGGTTAAACTGGAGAAGGTTCAAAGGTTTGCCACCAGACTAGTACCCGAGCTAAGATGTATGAGCAACGAGGAGAGACTATGGGAGTTGAACCTCACATCGCTGGAAGACAGAAGAGTTAGGGGGGGACATAATCACCACATATAGGATTCTCGATGATAATGATAGGGTAAATAGGGACATGCTATTTAACACAAGGGACACACGCACTAGGGAACACAGGTGGAAATTACGTGCCCAAATGAGCCACAGAGATATTAGAAAGAACTTTTTTAGTGTCAGCGTGGTTAACAAATGAAATGCATTAGGAAGTGATGTGGTGGAGACAGACTCCATACACAGTTTCAAGTGCAGATATGATAGAGCCCAGTAGGCTCAGAAACCTCTAAACCAAGTTGATTGACAGTTGAGAGGCGGGACCAAAGGGCCAGAGCTCAACCCCCGCAAACACAAATAGGTGAGTACACACACAGACCAGCGGTCTGGTATCTGAGGGTACAGCACGCGGGACTCGTAATATTGTGGCCTGGGTTCGATTCCACAGACCAGGCAGAGACAAATGGGCAGTCTCTTTCACCTTGATGCCTCTGTTACCTAGCAGTAAATGGGTACCTGGGAGTTAGACAGCTATTACGGGTTGTTTCCTGGAAAGGGGGGGGGGATGTGTGGAAAAAAATAGTAGTAACAGTTGAGAGGCAGGCCAAAAGAGCAGACCTCAACTCCCGCAAGCACAATGTGGTGAATATAACTAGGTGAATACACACACACACACACGCGCGCGCGCACGAAGTTAGAGAAGATTTAGAGGTATGCCACCGGAACTGTGAGTTATGAGTGTGAGGGGATGGTTCACCAGCTCACTTACAATAGTGTCTTATGCCTGTGGGAGCCAGTACACTTGTTAAGTGCACTTGTTAAGTGGGCGGACTTAAGTTTGGTAACCAGCAACCGAAACATCTAGTGTTTGGGCTCATGTGAGAGCCCCAGTCATCAGCAGTCAATAAATGTTACCCTGGCCGGGGTGGCATGACTGTGGACAGTGCTAGAGCTGATAGCATCATCTCATTGTATGGCTTTGAGGCGAGACTCGACTTTGCGCGGAAACAAATGGGCCGCCGGCGTGGGTGAGCTGTGGGCCTCCCGCGCTCGCTGGCCACTTGAGTCGTTGTCATGGAAACAGCCGCTATCTTAGTAAACATCTTGAGCCGCCATGTTGGTCGGCCATCTTGGAGCTGCCCTAGGGGCTATGCTACACCGTCGCTGATTGGATGAGAGGGGTAGGCCGCCTGTATGCCTTCCTCTCATTTGTTATTTCGAGAAGGACGCGGGGATTGTCGGTGTGTAGCATCATTCTGAACCCAGCTGCCACCTTGTCAAGACGCTCTCTGTACTCAATTCGGCCAAATGAAGTATAGGGCATCGGGTGGTGGCTGGACTACCCAACTGCTGATGCTTCCTGCTTCACCAACGACAGCGGTCGTCACAGAATCCGGCCGAAGTCGTCGCTTGGAGGGGTTTAAAGACATTGTGTACAGTGGGTGAGGTACAGTGATCTGGGATCGTTGGGAATGTGCATGCGAGCAGTAACAGTCTCGTAGATCCCATACCAGTGATGATTAGACTTGCTAGTGCTCTGTAGCAGTCGATGGGAACGGGGAAATTCATGTCAGGGTTAAGGCAGATTTCCCATGTTTGAGTGAGACGCTATCGTTGTGCGCGTCACCTGGGTACGAACGCTACACTTCACCGGTGGGTCGAGGGTGCGAACTCAGCCGTGTTGAGTGGGAGGGGTTCGAGTGTGCGCCAATTTTTCGAAATAAAAACCACGTAAGGTATTACCGCCGCCTACGCCACCCTGAGCAGCCAGCCACCTATAGCGGGGTGCCTGATGTATGAGAATGGTGTGTAGCCGGCAGTGTGAATGAGTAAGTACCTATGTGTGTATTTCTGGTGATTAGTAGTCTCTAAAGCTTGAATTCGAGGTCAAGTGTTCCGTCACATTGTCATGTAGCACCTGTGAGGTGAAGTGGAGTGTGGGCGTGGAGATATTCACCCTTGTTGTCATCTTGTCAGTCCCGAGGGACTTACGTCTGGTGTAAACAGACGTACAGTGTGTGTGTGTGTGGGTACACACGGGAACAGAGTATACATAGATTAGCCAAGGACTGAGAGGATGTCCATGTAATAATTATATTATTTCATTGTGGTAGTCATTTTTGATCGTCCGTGGGACGGAGTGATATCATTTCCATGTGTGGTCTTGTAGGTTTGGAATTCCAACACTGAGCGCTCAGGTATGTGTAACGCCAGTGATTTCTGGCAATGATTATTGTGGAGTGTACCACAGTGTGGTCTTAATTTCTTGTATTGTTCCCAGGGCCGTGACAAGTTTGATTTATATTTATATATATACATGTATTAACGTAATTTTGGTAGAATTTGGTGAGTGACGAGGATGGCTGGAGAGACCGGCATCGCTCTGTCGAGTAAGGTAACTCTCGAGAGTGTTTATCGACATGCGTGATCGATAAATCACTCACTCATGTGATTTAAGGAGTGCGAAATCTCCTTAGTGTTCCCAATAACGTTTGATAGCTGTAGGCTACATGTATGTCAGTATGTCAGATATATATATATATATATTATATAATATATATATATATATATATATCGTAGTGTCACGGTGCCCAGTGTTATTGTGTTATTTACTGTGTGTTGATTGAAATATATTGACCTATGTTCTAGGGGTTATTGAGTGCATTGGGGTCATTTGCAACAGTAAGTAAGTAAGTGTGTGCAGGATTCTAATACTTGGAAGTTAGAGTACTTGCCGTGTGTGTTATTGCAAAGGGGTTGTTATTTGATGGTGATTGTTGCTAGTGTTGAGCATCACCGTATGTGATTGCAGTTCAGTAAGTCATTGTGGGGCAGGGTTCATGTTCTGTATGTTATTTTACTAGGTTCTGCAGTATTGTCATTGCAACCGGATTGTAACGTAAATCACGGTGATTTGTTAGTGTGATTTGTCATTGTCGTGGGTGAACTCGGCTGTAGACGAGTACTTGGGTACACATATAGTCTCCTGGTTATCTGGTAGGACATCGAAGTCCAGTATTCAGTGAGGTGATTGCGAGGCAATTAATATAACGTAACCAAGGGAACGCCCATTGCTTTAAGAGAATTTGTTCTTTGACAATTTGAGTAACGTAGAATACGTTTGGGTTAATGTACTTTCCTGCAAGCAGCTACGGTAGTCTCGAGGAGCCTAGCCATCGGCCAGATAAGAATTAGAGTATTGTCTGTCGTAATTAACGGTCAGTGGGCCGGGTAATTGACGTGTTTCAGGAAGTCAAAGTAATAAACCTCGATCCTTGTTTGATCGACTCACACGAAGGCTACATTGTTCCATTAACGTAACTTCGTTATTTATCTGCCCGGAAGTACCGGCACTTGATTGACTCGTGGGAGGAGTAACGTCATTTTAGAATAACATAAACGTGGTGCTAATTACTGTTATTAGCCACCTGAATTGGTCTGAGTATGGAAGGCTTAGACGGAATTCATACCTTAATGTAAATTGCTGAGCCAGTGTGAAAGGTTGCGTATTTTAATTGTTTAATTATTGATCTTGAGGATAGTAATTAATTACTCTAAAGGAAATCACGAGTGATTACCGTTCTCTTAGCACTTTGGACATTGTAAATCAGAGTTTACCATCGCTGAGTGATTAGTAACCGATTAACGTAAATTAACGTAACTAGTAAAGAGATTAATCAGCTGTCTGGAAGTACAGGGATTAATGGGATTTTCTCACTGAATGCTCGACGGGTAGAGTGTTGTGTAATTTCCGCGTTACTAGTGACAGTTATAAGAGTTATTAATTTAACGTAAATGTTATTGTGTTATTAACGTAATTCAATTGTTATTGATTGTTGATCGTCCGTGGGACGAAGTGTTAACGTAAGGATTAATTTGAGGAAGGGTTGCTGGAGTTGCCAGTGAACCCATTAGTTATTGTTGTCATTGAAAGACTACTGATTTGATTGCATTGCAACCGCTATTGCAGGTGTAGACTGCACTGAGGCGTAGAACAGTTAGGAGGCTACTGGAGACGTGTTTCAGAAGCTACTGTGTCATTTGCTGTAATTGTGATTATAGATCTGTTAGTTCTTGTTTCTTGTTGATTCCTCTGTGGTCACGCTTATGTTCGAGTTAGTTCATTATGCAGTCCGAGGGGCTGGTGTCTAGCGGTCATTGATAGTGTCACAGGAAGGATTTCGAGTAACGTCATTGACATTTCTTTTGTTTGTTGTAGTAGTTAGTACTTTATTGAATAAACTAAGTTGTTATTGTTAACACTGTCTTTTCGTTACACCCCACACATTATTATTGTTATGCAAATGTTCTTCACACTCGACTAATAAAATTGAGACTAATTCTGAGCTTTGGACCAAATATACGGCACCACACAACAATAAATTATTGTTGTGAGAGCCCTTGACCTACTCGTTAGATTCGCTTTGGCGAATGACGAAGGTCGGCGGCCTAGTGGAGGGGATTTCAATTTTCATTGGGGGTCTAGGCGTTTGCTCGCGCCTAGTCAATTGTTCATACATGGTCCCAAAGTGAGGAATGAGCTGTTTACTACACTGGTGTGTTAGCTAAGCAAGTCCTTCCTCAGGCGACCTAATTGAATATCACGACAGGAATAAAGGTTAAAGAATAAAGAAAATTCTTAGAAATTTTCCGAGCTAAAATTCCTTATACCAATTACAATTTATTCCACAAATTCTCATCAAAAACTCTCACAATGAGCTATGAGGAAAGGCTAAGGGAGCTAAACCTCACATCCTTGGAAAACAGAAGAGTAAGGGGCAAGACATGATAACTACCTACTAAATTCTCAGGGGAATTGACAGTGTGGACAAAAACAAACACTTAAACATGGGTGGAACACGAACAAGGGGACACAGATGGAAACTTAGAAACCAAATGAGACAGAAATATTAGAAAGATTTTTTCAGTGTCAGGTTAGTTAACAAATGGAATGCATTAAGCAGTGATGTGGTGGAGGCTGACTCCATATACACATTAGTTTCAAAGGTAGACATGATAAAGCCCAGTGGGCTCAAGAATCTGTACACCAGATGATTGACAGTTAAGACACGGGACCAAAGAGCCAAAGCTCAAACCCCGCAAGCGTAGCTAGGTGAGTACACAAACACACACACACACACACACACACATCACACACACACTCAGCTCCGTCTGGTAGCTGAGTGAACAGCGCGCATGACTAGTAATCCTGTGGCTTGGGTTCGATTCACGGACTAGGCAGAGACCAATGAGCAGAGTTTCTTTCACCCTGCTTCTCCTGTTACCTAGCAAGAAATAGGTACCTGGGAGTTAGACAGATGTTACGAGCTGCTTCCTGGGGTGTGTGTGTGTCTGTGTGTGTGTGCGTGTGTGTGAAAAAACTAGTTAGCTAGTAGTTAGTACCAGTTGACTGACTGAAAGTTGAGAGACGGGCCGAAAGAGCAGAGGTAAACCCCCGCAAGCACAACTAGGTGAATACAATTAGGTGAATGCAAACACCACACACACACACACAGTAGCCGTGAGCCGGTAGAGGGACACACACGATTAGTGAGGTCCGCGGAAATTTGTCAATTTCTCGGGACATTGAAGGAGTATAGAGGCTAGATCATAGTATTTGGCCTCTCGCAGTGTGTACCTAGCAGGGTGCAACATAGCATAGTCATATCGCTAGCGATAGTGCGAAGAAACCAAAGTGAAGCTAGTGGCATCACCGGTGCATACAGTGTGGAGGATCGCGTGGAGCGACGTGACCTGACGGCCAGGTGGGACGACCCGCCGTGGAACTGCCTGATTGTGTTTGTTGAGTGGTGACTGTGATCAGTGGTAGAGTAAATTAGTGAACTGTCACACAACGATACAGTGACTGACTCCAGAGCTTTGTGTAGACAGAGAAGAACAGACATCATCAATCTACCAGCACTTAGTGAATCACCTAGTGGGAGACAACGACGGATAACCATCGTCATCATACATCATCCTTACTCATCTAGTTGTGTGAGCGGGAGGCAGACTGGTATGTACCCCCTCTCTGGTCAATTAATCAGGTGTACAGATTGAGGTAAAATATTATCAAATTCTTGTTCAGGATAGCATATATATTTAAAAATCTCAAAGTGGCTCATTTAGGTGGGGGTAACGCTTAAGGGAACTCGTGACACTCACGCACGCCCGCCCACGTACATATGCACGCACACAAGCGTGCACACGCTAAAACACACACACACACACACACACACACACACACACACACAACACACAACTAGGTGAGTACAACTAGGTGAGTACACACGCACACACACACACAAACGTTCAGTCAGGGGAAAAAGTATTAACACCTGGGAACAGAGGATAGGACCTTACTATACCCCCCCTCTTATCCCCCCATCTAACCTGATCTGACCTGGTCGCCATCTCTGCCCCCCCCCCACCCCTAGTCCCCCGCATCCCCCATACACACACTCTTCCCCTCCCCACTCTCTCCCCCCTCTCTCCCACTTCCCTCTCTCTCTCTCTCCCACTCTCTATCTCTCTCCCACTCTCTCTCTCTCCCACTCTCTCCCACTCTCCATCTCTCTCCCACTCTCCATCTCTCTCCCTCTCTCTCTCTCTCTCTCTCTCTCTCTCTCTCTCTCTCTCTCTCTCTCTCTCTCTCTCTCTCTCTCTCTCTCTCTCTCTCTCCTCTCTCTCTTCTCTCTCTCCCACTCGCTCGCTCTCTCTCTCTCTCTCTCTCTCTCTCTCTCTCTCTCTCTCTCTCTCTCCTCTCTCTCTCTCTCTTCTCTCTCTCTCTCTCTCTCTCTCTCTCTCCCTCTCTCTCTCTCTCTCCCTCCCTCTCTTCCTCCTCCCCTCTCTGCCCACACACACACAACACACACACACACACACACACACCTCCCCCCCCTCTCTCCTCACCCTGTCTCTCCCTCACCCCGTCTCTCCCTTACCCGCTCTCTCCCTCTCCATCTTCTCTCTCTCCTCTCTCTCTCTCTCTCCCTCCCGCCTCTCTCTCCATCTCCTCCCCCCCCCCTCCCCTTCTACTTTCTTCTCACTTCAGTGGAAGGATCGGATCACCCCCACCACCCATTTATCTCTCCCTTTATCACTCCCTTTCTCTCTCTCTCTCTTTCTCTCTCTCTTCCTCTCTCTCTCTCTCTCCCTCCCCCATCCCGCTCTGCCCTCCTGGCAAATCCTATCACGGCACAACTATAGGAACAGGGGCAAGCATGACAGCCAGAGGTATCAGAGGAACAGGGAAAAGTCAAGGTGATGAAATGAAGGAAAAGTACACCCAGTTTCTTGAGGACATCAAGAGTGAGATGCAAGAAATGATGCAGGAAATGAAGAACGAAATAAGCAACCTGAAAAGAGAGCTGACAGCAGCAAAGGAGGAGATTAGAGCCCTCAAAGTGAATGGTATCGAGGCTGAGACTCAGAAAACCATCCAGGGAGAAGGTGTTAATAGTTTTTTGGATGAGAATGCCACAATAAAAGCGACATTTGCAGAAATACTAGTAAAAAATAGCTCTGAAGTAATGACTGCAGTGATGGAGGTGGCCATGAAAGCAGCCACCTCACAGGAGGCGGCACTCTCCACTACCCAACTGCTGGAAAGGAACAGATCAGTGGTTGCTGTGGGTATTAAAGAGCAGGAAGGCTCTAATAGGACAGAGTGGAATGACAAGGGCAAAGCAGCAGTGAATGAAGTACTAAAGGCACTAGACATGGAAGGGGCTGAGCATAGCATTGAGAAGGTTTTCAGGCTAGGTTGGTACAACAAAGACCGAGACCGAATGATAAAGATAGTGTTTGCGAACGAGAGCACAAAGGAGAAGATCCTATCAAGGAAGAGCTCCCTGAAAAACGTGGGAAAATTAAAAAATGTATTCCTCCAGAGAGACATGACAAGGGAGGAGAGAGCCGTGGCGGCAGAAGCAAGGAAGAGGCGCAGGGTGAGAGGGGAAAACCAGGAAGTCACAGCTCCCAACACAACACCCTTAGAGGCGAAGAGGAAACCCACAACCAGCTACCCAGTAACACCAGAAGGGAGGACAACCCGCCACCCTACTCTGCATAGAAACCCCCCTACCCCAACCCTCCCTACCCCACTCTAATTTCAGCCAAATCTCCCTCCCCCCCCACCCAATCCCACCTTCTACCCCTCCCTCCTCCTGCCGAGTCCTCCCTCCCCCCCCCCCTTTCCTTCCTGTCCTCCCTCCCCTTTCACCCATACCCTCCCCTTTCACAGGATCCCCCGCCCCTCATCCCAGCATCCTCTGAGACCCTGGTATTCACCTCACAGGTCCTCACACCATGGAACAGTTTCCCCCACCAGCAGAACACTCACCAAGGAGGCGAGTTGAGAAAGGACAGAAGAAAGTGAGCCTCAAAGCAATGTACACTAACATAGATGGAATTACAAAAAGATTGCAAATGAGCTTGGAGAACGGGTACTAGAGGAAAACCCAGACATAATAGCCCTCACAGAAACAAAGCTCACGAAACGATAACAAACGCAGTGTTCCCACAGGACTATTATGTTATGAGGAAAGAGAGGGAAGGAAGAGGTGGGGGTGGTGTAGCTCTGCTGGTAAGAAAAGGCTGGGATTTTGAGGAGATGGATATTCAGGGCTGTGAAGGTTTCAGTGACTACATAGCAGGTACCGTAACAAATGGAGGGAAAAAAATTATAGTCGTAGTCATATATAATCCACCACCAAATAACAGAAGACCTAGAGAGGAATATGATAGAAACAACATGGCCACCATTAACATAATAGAAAGAGCAGCTTCTGTTGCTAGCAGGAATCGATCTGGACTACTAATTACGGGAGACTTCAACCGTGAGAAGATAGATTGGAAGAACAGAGACCCGCATGGAGGACCAGAAACATGGAGAGCTAAGCTGCTTGATGTGGCAACAATAAACTTTCTAAGCCAGCACATCAAAGAACCAACAAGAATGAGAGGAAAAGATGAACCAGCAATGCTTGATTTGATATTTACCCTAAATGAGTGGGATATAAGGGAAGTTAAGATGGAAGCGCCCTTGGGAATAAGTGACCACAGTATATTGAACTTTGAGTACCTGGCTGAGCTAGGAATTATCTCCCAAAAAAGAACTAGGAGTCAAAAGGCTGGCATACCGAAAGGGGAATTATGAATAGATAAGAAGTTTCCTAAGGGAAATACCTTGGGACACTGACCTCAAAGATAAGTCTGTACAGGGTATGATGGACTATGTTACCCAAAAGTGTCAGGAGGCAGTAAACAGGTTCATCCCGGCCCAAAGGGAAAAATCGAGAAGCAACAGAAGAATCCATGGTATAATAGGGCATGTATGGAAGCGAAGAAACTGAACAAAAGGGCGTGGAGGAACTTCCGGAATAACAGAACACCAGAAAGCAGAGAGAGATACCAGAGAACCAGGAATGAGTACGTCAGGGTGAGAAGAGAAGCAGAGAAAAAGTTTTGAAAATGATATAGCAAATAAAGCCAAGACCGAACCAAAGCTACTCCATAGTCACATCAGAAGGAAATCAACAGTGAAAGAACAGGTATTGAAACTTAGAACAGGCGAGGACAGGTATACAGAGAATGACAGAGAGGTGTGTGACGAACTCAACAAGAGGTTTCAGGAGGTCTTCACAATAGAACAAGGCGAGGTCACTGTGCTAGGAGAAAGGGAGGTAAACCAGGCGGCCTTGGAAGAGTTCGAAATTACGAGAGAGGAGGTAAAGAGACACCTGCTGGATCTGGATGTTAGAAAGGCTGTTGGTCCAGACGGGATCTCACCATGGATACTGAAAGAGTGTGCAGAGGCACTTTGCTTGCCACTTTCCATAGTGTATAGTAAGTCACTGGAGACGGGAGACCTACCAGAAATATGAAAGACGGCGAATGTGGTCCCAATATACAAAAAGGGCGACAGGCAAGAGGCACTGAACTACAGGCCAGTGTCCTTGACTTGTATACCATGCAAGGTGATGGAGAAGATCGTGAGAAAAAACCTGGTAACACATCTGGAGAGAAGGGACTTCGTGACAAATCGCCAACATGGGTTCAGGGAGGGTAAATCTTCCCTTACAGGCTTGATAGAATTCTACGATCAGGTGACAAAAATTAAGCAAGAAAGAGAGGGCTGGGCGGACTGCATTTTCTTGGATTGTCGGAAAGCCTTTGACACAGTACCGCAT
>NC_091191.1:36846040-36861040 GCF_040958095.1 Procambarus clarkii
AATGATATATGACTGCATAATATGGTTTATTGATACATCACAGATCAAGTAAATGTAATAGCTCAAAAAGTTATAAAGTTCTTGGTGATGATGGCTAACAACAAGTGTAAAATTGGAAAATAAACAGTAATATTGGTGTAACTGTTTACACTACATTCAAGTGGAGGTCGCTAAATTAAAGTGTGTAGAAGTGGGAGTGAACTGTACATCACTGGTGATTGTGCAAAAGTACTTTCTACAAAACTACACTAAATACTGTATGTGGCTGGATAGTAGCAGGATTACTTAATAACGACCTTTAGATAAGGTGTAATAACAACAATATTTAGATAAATTATATAGCAGCAGCAAAAAGTACATTTTGCATTGTCACTAGAATGCATTCCCTATTTGCCCTCATTCAATGTTCACAAATGTACCATTTATGTCAATATTCACAAATTCAAAGTGCTGAAGTTTTACTGGAATGCATCCCTTAAAGGGCTCACTGTACCTTGTGACTAACACATCGATCCACTGTGACAGCTGTGGACCATATAAAGTTGAGTGAGAGGCAGAGACTTCCTGTGCTGAGGAGTTGCCATGATGTCCCAGACTAAGGAGAGGCAAGTATTACTGAGATCTGCATCAGTGTAGGATCCCGATGGCCCTTTGTTTAGTGCCCTGAAAATTGCAAACAATTTCATCATAAAATGAAATTATCAATGAATTTCATAAAGAAAATACCATGTTTGGACAATGGGTGGAGATGGAAGTGGCACAACAGCACAAAAAGCTGAACATGTAAAGAACAGAGTGCAGCGTGAAATGTAATGCCCCAGTCCGAGTGGTTCCTTTGCAGCTTCCCTTAGTTTCTGTTACCAGTACAATAAATATAAGACACTGATTGTCAGATTCCCAGTGACAATCTTGGTACACCAGGGACAAGTACATTTCTCCAGGCATAATGCCTCTGAATAATGTTTGGAATATTAAATTGGCAAACAAAATCCTAGAACAAGTTAATCCCCCACTAATTAAACTACCCCTACCACCATCAGGTAGTACAACAGCCACCTGTTGTGGTGGCCCCACCACTTCCAAGTGACCAAGTGGGGGGCCTGATCCATCCAAGACTCAGGAAATGAAGCCACTTCACATGTTTAACTGGCACAAATGAGACTACACTTATTATAGATAAATTGACTCGCCCTCTTTATGACTAAGTGTCCTTGCATAAGGGGTTCCATGCTAAAAAAAAGTTTGATGGTATGTATGCAGTTTATTAATATCTCTTGCTGTAAGGCCATTGCAGTGGCATAGATATAGCCATTTTCAGGTATTTTGTTAAAGAGAAACTATTTGATAATTTATTCATTGCTTATTTGTGGCAACTTTTGTCCTTCCTTGTTTATGAGAATAGGGCTCAGTGTTGGCATGTTGTATGCATCGTCTCAAGTTTGGTCTTTTTCAATCAGAAGTCATCTGTTATGGTCATATTGTACTATTTTCCAGTATCTGAGAGGTTGTTTAACTCGTTTCCTTACTAGTTGAGTGAACATATATCTACTAACTTGTCCAGGGTCTGAATCTGTCCAGTGTTTGTGCAGTTTTCACATAGGGTGTCTGTTTTTCCAGGTGGGGAATATGTTGAATCCTCCCACCCAGTTAAAGCTGATGTAAACCTTGTCCCTTCTACTCCCAGGTGCATTTCCATTGGCTTGTTGATGGCATGGCTATGCATCCAGGTTTCCTCAAATAACATTTAGCTTCATTGCTAGCATCTGTTTTGTTGTTTTCAGGTGTTGGCATGGAAGGTCTTCAAGGAGTTTATTGTGCTCCTGTTGGGAGCTTCCATCAATGAATCAATAGAACATTGCCTGCTTCTGCTTTGTTCTGTGTAGTGAACTCAGTGGAGCGTTATAAATATAGTACTACAGATTCATAAATTCTCTACAAAATTAGAACATTTTACATTATATCTAATGATTAAGCAACTACATCACACAATTAAGTAAAATTCATAAATTCATCAATGTGAGTGTTCTCTTACCTGGCCTCTTTGACTGATATTTGGCGGCCGTGCACGACCTGCAGCCAGTATGGCAGTGTAGTCACAACATATCAATCTAACCATCCATGACCCGGGAAGCAATGGTTTACGCATATCAAAGTTGTGGGAAACTACCTGGTAAATGCAAAATAATTATAATTAGTGAGAAGCAATGCTGCAGATGTGGAATGAAATAAAAATATTGATGACATTATTATCCAAACCAAGTTGATCCAAGTCCTTCCTTTGTAGTGGGCGTTCTACTGCAGAGAAAATTCAGTTTCAGTGAAACATTTCTATTATGTTCTATTTCTTGACAATATGATTTTATTAAAACATTCTGTAAGGTATTTTGAAACTGAAGTTACAAATCCAAAAGTAAAATTTTATTTCAGAAAATATAACTAACAAATATATAGGGGAGCCGGTCGGCCGAGCGGACAGCACGCTGGACTGATTCTGTGGTCCCGGGTTCAATCCCGGCGCCGGCAAGAAACAATGTGCAGAGTTTCTTTCACCCTATGCCCCCTGTTACCTAGCAGTAAATAGGTACCTGGGTGTTAGTCAGCTGTCACGGGCTGCTTCCTGGGGGTGGAGGACTGGTCGAAGACCGGGCCACGGGGACACTAAAGCCTCGAAATCATCTCAAAATAACATCAAGATATATAAAAAATAAGTCACAATAATACTTTTTGTGCCTACGGGTCCCAGTAGTACAGTCGGGTTCGTTCTTGATTAACAATAGAAAATTCCAGGTTAGAATCCCGGGTGAGACAGAAATGGTTGGGCACATTTCCTATCACCTAATGGATCTGTTCACCTAGCAGTAAGTGAGAAGGGATCTGACCAGCTGCAGCTCTCCTGGTGGCAACAATCGATACTAATTGGTTCAAGCTAATTTCAAATAAATTATTTCCTTTCGTTTGGAGAGTTGTTTGGCAGTTTCAAGGCTTTGGTTCTTGTGACTCCAGCAGATGCCTATAAAGCTTTGCTGACATTCTGATTTTTCCCCAGTGAAATGGCATAATGTCAATTACTCTCTGCCACTGTAAGGAGGGGCCAGGTTTTGGCTCTGGTCAACACTAGGCCAAAAAGAACTGTGACTGATGTGACTTTTGTAGCTTGTATGTATCTCCCTGTAGCTATCTTGCTGATAGCAAGATAGCTACTGAACCACAAATGAATTATAATAATAATAATAATAATTTTTATTTAGGCAAAGGTACATACATAAAGAGATTTTACAAAGTTTGTTGGCTTTATAGATAAGAGCTAGTA
The DNA here is from genome assembly GCF_040958095.1 of Procambarus clarkii. Lineage (NCBI taxonomy): Eukaryota > Metazoa > Arthropoda > Malacostraca > Decapoda > Cambaridae > Procambarus > Procambarus clarkii. Next base: position 36,849,351 of record NC_091191.1, read on the forward strand.
CATACAATGCCTAAAGCCACTATTACGCAAAGCGTTTCGGGCAGGAAAATTCTCCTAGAAAAACAAGACACCCTCCTCCAGTGTGTCTCATTTTTCCCTAGCCCAATCAAAATTATCTAGTCTGCAGAGCTCAGGTTCCTTGCTCTATGAGCTGGCTAATTTTGAGTCTCATTACTGGGAAATAGATAGGCTTATTTTCCACTCTAAGGCCTGCTGATGTGAAGTGGCTGTCAAGACTTGCTCTATTCCTGTGTTGTCAGGTCTTGTGTTTCACTTGAGGCTATGCATAGTTTGGCTGTTATTTCCTGAGCATGTGTCTTATCTGGCCGATTTACTTCTGTATATGTCATTATGGACAATTAAGATGTGGTTATTTTGTGGAATTGTGATTTTTGAGTCCAGCTTCTGGGGTCCATGAATGAAGCAACTGAGGAGGACTCCCAGAAAATGTTCCAGAGTGAAAGGGTTAATAGTGAAATTACAAACAGAAACAACATACAGTATTGTATATTTCCTACTGCAAGAACAAAACAAAAAAACAAGAAATTGTAAATATTAGGGCAACAGCTTACAGATGGAAACATGATGACAAGACCTGTTCTCCAGGTTCCAAGGTGATCTTCCCTTCAGCAGCAAGAGTTGAAGTTGGATCACTAAATACAACAAGTGGGTGCTGTACGGTGTCCTCTCCAGCAACTCTGGCATCACCTGTTACTCCTCCAGACCATCTGACCACAGTTATATCACTGTTGGGGCCCAGAGCTCCACCCAAGTTGCGAAAAACTTGCTCTTTCACATCAAATTCTGACCCTACCTTTAAAATCCTGTAAGAAAAACAAGTATTAAGAAATTAGTCTTTATGTTCTGATAAAGCTTCCTCAAGGCTCAAGTGAGAAATTAAATATTAACATTTTTATATTATTAATTATTCCTAAATGTAAAGACAAGATAATCAAATGATACTATTCATACTTACAAGTAATCTATGGTTTGTTTTCTCAAAGGACAGTCTATATTTGAAAAGTGGAAAAATTCAAGTCTCGATCGGAAACGCTCTCAGGCTGTCAATATTGCCTATGTACTGAACCAAAAGTCCCCTGAAACAAAATCAGTCATATTTTTCTATCTTAATATGACCGCTATTCCACAGTCGACCTGCAATCACAATAAACATATTTTAAAGATACATACACGCTTTCTGTACAGAAAATAAAAATGAATAAGAAAATCTATTACAAATATAAACCTCTGCATTTATCATGAAAAACATATATGTGGGAATAAATTTATTACTTTAGCTATACAGTCATACGCAGCAACTCCTTTAGCCATCAGAGATCACACAAATTTTGTTTGGAAATCATCTTGAATGGCAGAAACACTCATTTATGCTTAATGATATTACCCGAGGCATATAATGAAGCCATTCAAGTACTCTAGAGTCCTATCAAAGTGAGAGCTTCAGGTAAGTGTCCCTTAATTCCATCAGCTGATGATCCTTATAAACAGGTTTAACAATACTGCACAAAGTTCTTGAAAAGTATGTGATCATAATACAACAAATTAAAAATTATAATGACAAGGATCAAATCTAAGAAGTTTAATCTGAAGTATATAGCTACACATGAAACCCAGTATCAAATTAATACAAATTATAAATAAACTGGTGCTAGATAAACTAGTTTAAGTCAACAAACTTAAAAATCAAAGGGATAAACTGAGTTCAGTGCAACCTTTATTCAGCAAACTTAATGGGACAAGGCCCAATTCAACTCAACCACTGTAACTAGACATTAAAGCAGCGATCTTGTTTCTTGCAAGTCAGTGTTCAATCCCCTAACCGCTTAAGTGGTTGGGCACCATTTCTTTCCTCCATTTTATTCCAAATCCTTATCTTCATCCCTTCCAAGTGCTACATATTCATAAAGGCTTAATGCTCTCTCTTTGGCTTCAACGAACACTTGTTAAGTGTTTGGCAAATTGGTGATAAGATCCAACTTGCAAACATGCGTTGCAATTGGAGGTTCGCTGGAGCAAGGTTTGACAGATTGAGGTTTCCGTGTACTCTTCAACTTTCTGTAGTTTACATCAATAAATTATTCTTTCACATCACTTATGACCAGTTAACACACATTAAGACTAATAATATCTGTCAAAGCATTTAACCACTGTGTGTACAATTAACACCATATATTACCATGAATGTATCACCAAGATGGTATGAATGAACCTGAAGAACTAAAGTTGCATACACATTGCATTTGTTCTTCTCGGCGTTGACGAGCTGAGCCAACGCCCTGGTACCAAGTCTAGCCCCTGCATGGTAGAGCGTCAATGCTGCAGCATTTCCACCATCCAGCTTATCCTTGTTATGGGGTAACGATTTTTCAAGTATCTCTCTAGCCCAGGAGTGACTACCATTGAAAATTAGAAAAAAATATGTAAGAATATGATAAACAGTACTATACTGAATTATACTACGAAAAACATGGCTGCACAATATCTGGAAATCTTACAAAAAAAAAGGATAGGTGCATACTGCAGAAGCACAACCAGGAGTAATAAGGTAAGCAGTAAGAAGGGATAGAAGACAAGATCTACCAGGACTTAGTTTATTGTATTAATACTATCCCAATTGACCCTAGCCTTAGTTCATAATATAAAATAATAATAATACCGTAATAATGATAGTAATGACAGCACCATAGGAAGAGCAATTGGGGTAAATAAGTTCAGCCTGAGACAGTTAGGGAGTTGTACAGACCAACTGGCATCACCTCGTGCTTGAGGTGATGCCATCCCCCCCCCTCCCAGGCACAAGGTATATGGCCCATCCCCATACAAGAATGCTCATGTAGGACCAGTCCAAAAATGGAAGAACCATTCAATAGTTAGCAACTACTCACCTGTGTCATGCAAGATATTCACAGCAATCAAATCAATATTAAAATTTGTTGATCTGAACATTCTTTAATGTTGTCTGGTTGGTTAATTTGAGAATAGTGTAATAGCCTTTAATAAAGAGGTCATTCATAAAACTTTTAAAAATCAGATGATGATTTAAGATAATGTTGTTGCTTACATGCTACAAGAAACTTTCCACATTCAAATAAAAAGAAATTATCAAACCTACAAACCATTCTGCCTACAGAAAATTACTGCAAGGTAATAGAGATCACGTAAGAATAAGCAAACGGTGTCCTACTATGGGGGATGTAAAATGAGCTCACTAGTTCACTTTAATGGTTACTACAGCTACACTTGGTCTCTTTCATTTTTCCTCAGACTCTTTATTACTCTTGCAAATGAACACGGCTTGGTCATACTTTGACTATATATGTCCTATTTATTGCAACCAAAATTATCCCAATGCCAGCATGTAATCCCTACTTTACCTATAATATGTCCAAACATGAACGTGGTAATTATTTGACAAATATTTAAAGTATTCAAAACAAATTCTGAAATGTTCTCATTCTTATACAAGGTCACTTCTTTAAAAATAATATGGAGGTGGGACTGCCAGAATAAAACAGAACAGAAAAATTAGAGAGAAAAAGGTATCAACAGACATAAAACCATATAACTTATATTTTAACAATTTGTGAAATGTGCTTACAAGAGTAATAAGGAGTGTAGAGCCATGCATCCACCTGGTTAATAATTGCTTGGCTCATCACTGGCTCAAAGTTGCGAACAAAAAAACAGGTTGCGTGATGAAGAAGCCTGAAACAAACAAGATTGTGAGTACAGGAAACTCTTCTTCCTAAGTGGCCCCTTCAAGTGTCACTCCGAGCAAGGGCCTGGATACTATAACTCTCACTATGTCTTCAATGACCTCTGTCCCACGGTTATGAGGAACTTTTCATATGGTCATGTAACCTGGTTGCCAAGTACAGGTCAAGGTCAACTCACTACTAAACAGAATACAGAATATTTCTCCTGAGAGCAACCAAGAAGCCTATATTAAAAAAAATATATTTAATATTTATCATGAGTAAATGCTTTAGTAATATTTTTAGCATTCAGAAAAAATCAAGCATGAATGTAATGAAGCTCCTTTTCTGGCTGGCTGCAGCAGCTCCCTGGTGCTAGTACACACACACCCAGAGTTCTACCAGGTCTCTAGACTTGCTAAAACTTATCTAACAATACGATCAGGAACTGTTGTGCTTGTAGAGGTAAGGGAAACATGGAGATCTGAGGTGGAACCAAGTAAAACCCAGCCAGAGAGTAAAGGCGAAACAAAACCAACTACATTCAGTATCTTGATTATAGATCGAAGAGATTGAAACAAGGCAAGGAAGCTAACCCAAGGTTTACAATTCATGCAACAGTTACCAGGTGTGCTACCAGATGGTAACTAGGGCTCCTTTCAAGTTCAGCTACTCTACACCCTCACATAAGTGCTGTCACTCTAGATGCAACCTAGCCCTCCCCTCCCCCCTCAAGGAAAAAACACCAAAGAGGACTGAGCACAGGTGGATAAGGACATCATCAAGAACCAATCAACAATCTCACTGGGCCCAAATATAACTAACAATTAGAGCCATTAAAATACCCAATAGTGCCAGACACGAGGGATGTGAAGCCAACTACTTCACGCCGAACTGCATAAACCAGACGTGAATAAGCATATGGAACCACATAACTAAACTGAAAGAGTTCCTGTTCACCACTCAAGAAGAACCCCAGAAAGATACAAAGAATCCCCCACAAACCAGACTATAGCCTAGCGTCATTTATCGACTCTACAACAGGGCTGACAAGCGGGCCAAGTCCAAAGTACTACCCTGAGCAAAACAACTGAAGAGAAGCAGCTCCAGAAAGGAGGATACCTGAACCCTTCACAGCAGAATTTTCTATAGAGGAAATGGGAATGCAAAACGACACCAGAGAAGATGACACTAAACAAAAGTTGGGTGAACTTTAATTTTTTTAGGGACAGTTAAGGTTCGGCTCCCACTCAACCCTCCCTGCCAAGGGCTTGAATCTAACAAAAATTGCTAGCAAAGCATTTGACGCGCACAGTACTACTATGCTACAAGGACTGTTGTAATTTATCTAGACAAGGAGAATGGTCCCTGTTGAGATGATGGTGTAATACATGCAAGACCACGTGAGTAAAGGTGTGGTTGGCCAGGTTCCAGCTAGCGTGGCTTCATTCTTCTATCTTGAATCAAGATAAGTAGCCTGTTTCTTTCATCTGCACATCCCAGGTGAGTTTTACTCAGTCTTGGGATGATCTTGGATCCCATGCACCCTATGCCTCTATGAGCATACCAGATTCTGGTGCTTGTGTTAGACATGCCTACACAAGTTCAGAGGCCTGGTAGCATTTTGCTTCCAAAAGCCAGACCAAAATTATGCACTGTAGTAACACACACTTTAGCAAATATCATCAGTCAATAATGGATTTCTTTAACTGAATTACAACGAAAGATTTCCTTAACACAGGCAATGTAAATGCTTTCTGTTAAGGTTAAAGCAATGGTTGGAATATAGCTTCCAACCATTGATAATATAATTATTCACTCGATAATATAATTATAACTAACCTCGAGCTTGGGCCAGTCTCCTGGAATGAAGTCATTGGGTGAGCCAGTCACCAGTCAACAATGTGTTTGTACTGACACTTGCAACCCAGTTTCCTTTTCCAGTTAGTTACATGGAGATCGTTGCCCGTGAATGACTGGCAGAATCGCGAGTTGCTCAAGACAGTATGAAAGAATGACTGGAAAAATAAAACGAGGGTTTAGGCTATCTCCGAAAAGCCACAAATTTCTTTCGGGTAATCAGCATAAAAGTTCTAATATTGCACCTCATGCATATCTTCTCTGCTGGAAATTATGTCATTCATATGCACTCAAGATTTAACTGTAATTAAATAGTTAACATATTGTTTCACATATTAAGGGGCAAATAAATGTGAATACATTTCAGCATAAAATGTTTACAATAACACACACACGCATGTCAAAACTTTTAAACATAATAAAAATAAATTATATAATCACCGCATACAAAACTGCAACTTGAATCGAAAAAATTGTTAAGGAGCAAATTTTGAACGGGTCTCCATCAAGAACAAGAGGCCATAAATTCAACTAAGAAAATAAGGGAAACAATACATTTATGTAAATTCTAATTTGTAAGCTATGGTAGATGGATGGAGAGTATTGAATGAAAGGGTTACATATGAAGTGTATATACTGTAGGTCAGAACCATCGAAAGTTTCAAAACTGAAGGTGGCATAGAGCACAAAAAAGATAATATACATATTGTTAAGGTAATCTCTTTCTTAGGCAAGGAGATCCTGCCTATTCCATTACCGCCTATTCAACAACATATCTGCATACTCCAGTATAAGAAATCAACAACAATAAGTGTTCAGAACATGTGTCTAGACAGACACCACCCCTCCCTCTACCCTCAAGTACCCGAGACACCAGGACACTGCTGTCTGTCTGGGGGCCCAGCGCCACTCGACGGTCGACCAGCCCTTAATTGCTTGTTTGAGACTGCCAGCGATAGTTCCCTGCACATCAGCGCCACCTACACTAGGCCTGGACGCCTATATAAGCAGCTCACCACCAGCCAGTCCTCACAATACACTTCGTCACAATACACACAATACAACCTTCCAAGAAACCGTAGATGCGTGCTGCTTATTGTATGTTATATATTTCACCTTTATTTGCTATTAGCGTAACTGTCACCTGTTCATATTACATTGTGTTTTGTGTTTCGCCAAGTAGATTATGGGAATTGCTTTATTTGTTGTTAAAGTCATTTTTTATTATATATTTAAAGTTTTTCATTCTTTGAACTTTACCCGCAGCTCTCACACCGTAAAGAGGTCAGAAGCAGTTTATTTACTTTGTTTTATTTTTTTCTCATTTAATGTGATTGGCATTCCACCTGCCAGAAGAGCCACCGTTATATTCTTTCCCTTTTACGTCACATATACTAATTTTACAGTACATATAATAATTTTTCAATAAGTATCTTTTTATATATTCTTAATACGCTAAAGTTGGAAGATAGAAGAAAAAGATGTGATATGACCACTACATACAAAACAGTATTTGGAATTGACAAAATTGACTTAAGATTTTTTGAAAACTGCAGCTTCAAAAACATGAGGACTAAAATTCAAACTAAGGAAACAAAGCTGCTGAAGAAACATTAGAAAGTTCACTATTTCAAACAGAGTGGTAGACGGTTGGAACAAGTTAAGTGAAAAGGTGGTGGAAGCCTAAACCATCAGTACAGTAATTTTAAAGCATTATATGACAAAGAGCACCTGGGGGAAAACGGGGACACCATGAGCCACCATCATCATTTAACCTCACCTAGGTAATTACAAGAGTATGGGAAGGAACTACTCTTTCAGTGCAAGAGTAGTGAACAGGAGGAAAACTTAAAGGTGGTAATGCAAGACAACTAAATTCATAGTAATAAATGTAGATAACACAGAGAAATAAGAAATTAAAATAATTTTTTAATTAGATACCTGATGATGAAAAGGCAGGCCCAAGAGCTAATCCTTCCAACCTACAAGGAACATACTAGCACAAACATACACTGTAGAAACGGGAATAATTAAAATGAAATAAAATCTGAGACAAGGGGCACAGGCATTCTGGAATGCTTACCTCGGCAGGTAACAGCGAAATAGGAATAAGATTTCTTGAGGCCTTTCACAAGCTGATCTTGACTGTTAACTACATATTCAACAAAATTACGATTGATACACAGCCAGTCACTCCCTCCATCTACGGGAATTCCTGTTGAAAGAGCACTCAGTAAGATCAACTTTATGGGGAGGAAAACGAGAGGATTTAGTTTTTCTGTTAAAATTTATATTTTATGTAATTAAGATACTGATAAGTTGAAGCATGGTGGTGGTTTTGAGATAAAACATATGAAAAAAAGCAATTAATTAATAAACTGATTATACAATTAAGCATTATATGAATAAGTGTTTGAAATGTGTGTGCTTGTATTTTATGGGTTTATATGCAATATTACTGAAGTGCAGACAGATTCAAACCACTATGTACTACATGGCTATTATACCCGATAAAAAAATTAAATAGAAGAATTTTAAGTGTCATCTTTCTATTTCTTGATTTATTTGTGAATACAGTATACTGATATCAGTGGTGGTGATTAAATTCAATAATTACACTTGCCTTCTCCTACCTTTTCCCGGTTTGGTGCCTTCTATTGATAATTACTTACTTCTCCTACCTTTTGTAAGTGAAGATTGAGAATGCACAATTAATGTTCCAAATTGGTCTTTGAAGCAGCTACAGTCTAAAAGTAATAAATGGAACTCTTCTAGCATTTTAAACTGTAATTCACTGGTAACACAAATTTCAGTCATTTGAACTGAGCAATGTAGGAAAACACTCAAATCAGATTGACTTTGAACAATTTTGGTGAGAAGGTGACTTGCGAAAAGTCTTGAGCTTCACAATATACCAAACATAACTAGATTTTATGCAGTAGGAACCTACAAAACAACAACAACAAAAAAGGACCTATCAATAACCTGCCCTTCATTTTGCCAAATATGCACACAAACCTAATCAACATTTACTTATGTTATGGTAAAGCAAGGGTTTATTTTCCATCCAAAGTGGCAATACCATTCAGGAACAAGAGTGATGAGATTTTCCCAGATCAAATAAAAACCATTCTGATAACATGTGACTAGTGCATCACAAAGTTTGAAATGTGCATTTCCATTCCAATTTCAAAGTCTGCTTTCATGTCAACAGCCTTAATTAGGCATAAGACAATATTTTTTTATGTCCCATTTTTGGGACATCAAACCTGTTAGGTTTAGGTTCCCCCCTAGCTAAAGATACTACAATCTACGTGGCCATCCATCCAGTTACTGGCCAGACGCAAAGATGTTTAAAAAAGTAGCCAAATGATCCGAATACCATGCACTGCATCACGCCATTCATATTCCATCACAGGAATTCATAAAAAAACTGCATACAATATATTGAAAAGCTGAACTGAGCATGCGCCGGTCGGCCGAGCGGACAGCACACTGGACTTGTGATCCTGTGGTCCTGGGTTTGATCCTAGGCGCCGGCGAGAAACAATGGGCAGAGTTTCTTTCACCCTATGCCCCTGTTACCTAGCAGTTAAATAGGTACCTGGGTGTTAGTCAGCTGTCACGGGCTTTTTCCTGGGGGTGGAGGCCTGGTCGAGGACCGGGCCGCGGGGACACTAAAGCCCCTAAATCATCTCAAGATAAGATGTTATTCATATTTTGCTCATCACAGTTCACCATTTACCAATTAAAACAGTATTGAAGGATTAATGGTCTGTAATAAGTAATGACAAGATAAACTGTAAGTGATCAAAAGTGAATGAAGAAGTTTACACAAATGCTGAAGAATTTGTTGAACTCATAATGCAATGACATTCAGTTTGAGCACTTTGTAAAGATTTTAACTAAGCAAAAACTATTAAACTAAGTTATTAAAATATTTTTTATCCCTACAACAATCAGCAATTGATTATTCACAACATTAGCCCTGACCAGTAAGCACAAATACCAGCGTTGAATATAATGAAACGCCATTTTTGGGGTGAGCTCCGGAGGCTCCCCCGGGGATATTCCGGTGGATATGCTAATGTCAGTCTTTGGCATCAGTCATGTGTATGGAATTCTGTGGGCCTACTGGGGACCATGAGCTAGAACCTGTCCTCCTCAGAAGAGGCACGAGGAGCAATGGCCTATAGAAACCCCCGTGTGGTTGGAAGCATTCTACGTCTGCCATCAACCGGGTCTGGCACCCAGAAAGGTAAGCATCCCAAAACAAACCCCTATTCTGGTGAACATGTGTATAGAACTCTCCTAACAGAAACGAGCATGACGTCACACATCGCCGCGCCGCTGTCTGCGCAGCTTTCCCCCTCCTAAGAAGGGGAAAGGGGGAGCCCCAAACCACTGCACTGGCAATCCACCTGGACTGGCTGGACATCAAAACACGTGAAAAACCCACCGACCGGGGGAGGAAGGTTTGCCGGGAAGCCTCCGAGTCTCACCCAGAAAATGGCTTTTCATTATATTCATCTCTGGTTTTCTGGGGGCTCTACGGCTCCCCGGAGATAACTACCCACAATGGAAAACCAGAGGGACTTACCCGGGAGGCGGTCGCTGCTCACGTCCTCAACCCGAAGTCGAGACAACTGGCTGCATCCGCCGACCCAAAGCGACACAGGCCCGACTAGGCCCAGGAACGTTCACGAGGTAGCACGCAGCCATGAACCTGTTCGACTGCCCAAAACCCCGTGCCCTAGTGTCAGCCCAGGACATGTTGTCAAAGGTGGCAGCAACTGCAGGGAACTTATGAACGTCATGAGCACGGGGATAGAGCACAGGCTGGCTTGACTTATTAACCCTACAAACGACCTGGGAAACCCGAACCCGCGAACAGGGAAGAAGGAAAACCAGATCAACCCGAAGCGCGTCCCCGAACACAGAAGCCGTGGCGCGCAAATAACGGCGGAACGCCGCAACCGGACACAAAACATGATGCATCCCTGGCCTGGCCAACCAGGCATCTCAACCCAAGGGCCCCTCCGGAAAGCAGCCGTCTCATTCTTCACTAGAAAAGAAGGAGACGGCTGCAGACGAACAAACCGATTACCACTCCTGAAAGAGCAGAAACCCCAACGTCGGAGGAGAGAATGAAGCTCGCCGACCCGATCCCGAAGAGGGCAATGCCAACAGAAAGAGAACCTTCGAGAAACAATCCTGAACCGAAGGGGCCACAACAAACCAAGGAGAATAGAGATAGGAGAGCAGTCTGTCCAATGACCAGGACGGCTCAGGCGGCGCATGAGCCGGCCGAAGGTGAAACAACGCATGAGAACGCTTGCGAAACGGGGCAGAAGTAACATCTATACCGAAAGCAAGCTGAAGCGGCTCCGCCAGTGCCGCCCGATACGAGGAGATAGAATTCAGCATATGATGACGGTCATGGAACAACCAAGAGAGAAAGGACAACACCACCAGAACCGAAAGCGATTACAACGACGAAGAGTCAAAAAGAAACGGAAGGACTGCCAGGAAACATCATACTGCCGCTGAAACGAAACCCGCAGGTGGGACACTAACAAGGAAACCACCTAGTCACCCTAGAAGAGATGACAAACTCGAGTAAAAAATACCATAAGCGAAGAATCGAGGAGAAGATCGAACCAGTCACGTGACGCACCAGTCCGATGTGCTGAAAGAGGCGGAGGTGCTGGAAAACCTCCGGGTTCAGACACCGAGCAAGCGGCGCATGAAACCACGACTGGGCCGGCCACCAACGGGCCAAGAGGACAACACGAAAATAACACTTCCACACGCAAAAAACTTTTATTTAAAAAATTACGTTGATAACAACGCCTTATGCTATGTTATAAAATAAAATTAATATATACAAAAAAATATTCTAGTCATAATTAAATAAAACACTATATTTTATATAGTTATCCATAAAGAAAGCTAATATTTCACAGCTCGATCTCCATCCTTGTCACTCACAAGTTCCTCAAGAGATCTATCTGTGCATTGTTCGATATTAATTCTGTAGACAAAATTATGGGTCCTAGTGATACCTCTTGTTAGTGGTTGTAAATCGAGGATATTATTGTTGAAGTTCAGCAA
>NC_091191.1:36863540-36869100 GCF_040958095.1 Procambarus clarkii
CATCAAATGTCAAGTAATAAAAATGGTTTTGTGCACAGACAAACAACAGGGAACAGTTAACGGTTATGGTGATACGAAAGCACAAAAGATTTGTTTCACTTCAGGGAATGAATTTCTGGACAGATATTTAAAAACTCTTCACTACCAACAAGCTAATCATTTCCTTCCGAAGGCACTAGGAGGGTCTGGCGTTGGCGGCAAGACAGAACTGACTCCACACTCAAGGTCTTGCAGCCCCGTGAAGTCGTCACTGGCTGATAGGGACAGAGGCCTAGTCGTTACGTACAGGGTGGAGGTTGCTACCCCTCTGTTGGCTCCAATGGAGGTGCAGATAACTGCTGTCACGGGCGAGGCCCGTTTGGTTTGCCTGAGGCTGTTGTTGAGTGGGTGGACTGTGGACTGGTGTTGGCGGTGTGTCAGGACTCCAGCATGTGCGCCACCTCACGGAATCCGTCCAGAAACTTGGCACTTCCGCTGCAGCTCTCCAGACCTGAAGTAACAGTTTTACTCAGCATGTTATAGTGGCACTGATACTGCAAGAGTGGCACTGAGAGTATTGTTATAGTAATGCTGAGCGTAATTAGAAAATCATTTGGAGCACTGAAGTGACTCGAACCAGTGATCAAGGTACGTCAAGCCGAGCACCTTACCACTGTACCACAACATGGTCTAAGTTATACAACCAGGGATTTCACTGAATCCACGGAGGTTAGCAGGCTTCTACTGAAGCCGGGTCCAAGTTTCACATATAAACCCCAAGCACTCTGGTGTAGGTAAAGGTCATCAACCGAACCCTCTAACTTCCATGACAAGGAAATCCCACTAACGTGATATATCAATGAGAAAATTAATTGGAACGTTGATATATATCACGTAAGTGAGGTCTGGAGCTGACGTGGAACATTCAGTAGGAAAGAAATCCATTAATACTGCTAATGGATCCACAAAACTATTGAAGCATTAACATCGCATATTATCACAACACAGGTTAAATTTACGTGGATGATCTATAGAAAAACATACTTCAGATTATTCTTAATGTGACTGTTACAATTAATATGAGTGGGGCTTCTATGGGGTACTGGTACTATTAAGGGGTAAAGGTAGTTAGAAGACAAGACTATCAAATATGGGAGAGCTAAAAGGCCCGGCCCCCAAAATAAACTATCCACAGTAGTAATAACTTGCTACAAGACCATATATGTTAGTCTAAGGGTTGATCACTGCACTCCCACCTTGGAAGAAGAGATACTCTGTAATTCATGTACTTATTTATTAACCCCTTAACAACCCCCCATATACACTCACACCAATAACAATAATAATAATAACTTTACCACACTATCTTACGTTAAAAGCCTTGGTCCACGTAGGCAGGATACAAGGTTTACACTAATAACAAGCTAGGGTAAAGTACTACTGGATAAGCACTAAAGCTGGATGCAGCTTAGGGTAGTGAAACCACGTGGGACCCTAATACAAAAACACAACACTTAGGGGTACCCAAACACTGGCAAAATACTATCCCCAGGTCTCACCAATCGTTACTACCAGAGTAGGCACACTTAACACCATATAATACTTAACTTAAGGGTACAGGAACTTCAGGTAAGGGAAATAGGTAAGAGGAGAAGGAAGGAGAGTAGGGATACAGCCACAGAGTAGGTCTTAACCGCACGACACCAGCCACAGAGAAGAGCGAGCTAGCCACCAGCTGCCTCCCTCATCGTGGTGCCGGGAGGAGCCTAATTGATCGTGCAGCTAAGCACATTAAAGATCTTCCCCTATGCAACGTATTGTTACTTTATGAATGATTAGAAAGTATTAGTAAGCAACGTTGGTGCCTATGTTATTATTTAATAATCAACCCCAGCTCAGTCTTTAAATGCTCTTTGAGAAACAATAATAGTCTTACGTCTGGCAGGGAAGATACAAACAATTGACATTCTAGATGCCCAACTGTACTACCAGAAAGTTTAATAGCTCAATTTTGACCTCTGGTTTCCACTGGAGAACCCAGGGTCGTAACACTCCTCCCCCTTCAGAGAAAAAAAAAATGTGACTACTAGAATAGTAGTCATATTTTTTTGTAAGAGTATACAGAGAACAAAAAGAAAAAACATGACAAAAACAAAAAATCAATCAAAAACAATTTCTCTGCAAAAAAAAAAAAATACAAAGGAGTTCTCTGAAAGAAAAAAAAAACACACACAACAAAAATAAAAGAACAGGGAAGTAAATAAATTGGACACGGAATATTTAATGTCACAGGAGAACCTAAAAAAAAATTAACTAAAGCATGACGGTTGGTAAATGGCTTTCTGTGGCTCAGATGAATGTTATTCAGGCAACCGGGACAGAGCGTCGGCTATCACGTTGAGTCTGCCCGGTAGGTGGGTAATGGAAAGATTGAAGTCCTGTAGGTACAACGCCCACCTGAGGATGCGTTTATTCTTACCCTTCATCTGAGTCAGGAAGACTAGTGGGTTATGGTCCGTGTACACTTCCACTATATTACCTGTGAGGTAAACTTCGAACTTTTTACATGTTAACACTAGCGCCAACGCCTCTTTTTCTACCACTGAATAATTGCGTTGCGCCTTGTCGAATTTCACAGAGCAATAATATACTGGGTGTTCCACCTGATCATCCCCAGTTTGCAACAACAATGCACCAGCACCCGAGTCAGACGCGTCAACATGAATTTTAAACGGTCGGTCGAACCTTGGACTAGCAAGCACTGGGGCGGAAGCTAAGATCAATTTCAAATTTTTAAATGCCTCTGCACAGTCGGATGACCACTTAAATTTAACGGCTTTCCGCAACAAGTCTGTGAGAGGAGTGGCAACACTGGAAAAGTTCTGACAAAAACGTCGATAGTACGCACACATACCGATAAATCTTTGAACGTCCTTTTAGACTTTAGTACTGGATACTCCAGAATGGCATTGATTTATCTTGCCGAGGTAACACTTTTCCTTGGCCCACTTCATAACCGAGGTACGTCACTGTGCCTTGGCCAAAATGACACTTTTTAGCATTTAAGGTAAGATTTGCCCTTTTCAAGATGGCAAACAACTGGCGTAACCTAGCTATGTGGTCAGCCCAATTACTGTCAAACAGCACGATATCATCTAAATACGCCTGACAATTTGGCACCTTAGCGAGTAGAGAGTTCATGAGTTTCTGGAACGTGGCAGGGGCATTACGCAAGCCGAACGGTAAACACTTGATACTCAAAAACACCCTCGGGTGTCACGAACGCAGTGAGCTGTTTAGCACGTTCAGTGAGTGGGATTTGATAATACCCCCTCGAGAGGTCGAATTTCGAAACGTACTTGGCATTTCCCAACTCGTCGATGCAGTCCTCGAGGAGGGGCAGCGGATAGGCATCCACAATGGTCACCTTGTTGAGCTGCCGATAGTCGGTGCATAATCGCCAGGAGCCGTCTGGTTTGGGGACCAAAAGGCAGGGCGAGCACCAAGAGCCCTGGCTCGGCGGATGAGGCCGTGCTGGAGCAAGAAGTCGACCTCCTTCCGTACGATGGCCTTCTTTTCTGGACTCATCTGATAGGGTTGAAGGCGAATGGGAGTGTAGTCCGTCAACTCGACATCATGGCAAATGGCATCAGTCTGGGTCGGGACCTCCCCGAACAGACTGGAGAATTCATCAACCAACGACTGCACCTCTTCACGTTAGGCCATCTGCAAATGGGACAGTTCCTCCACAGCATTCACAGAACTAGAATTATTGAAAATGAGATTAGTTGGGTCCCCAGAACAATCATCCCCTCTCTCACTGGAAATGGAAACATTGGTTAGTGCAATGGGCCTGGGGCCCTGGAACTTCTTCAGTCGATTTACATGTATGAGCATTACCTGGTTACGTTTGTCAGAGTGCCTCACTTTGTACGTGAGGTCCCCAGTCTTTTCTGTCACAATGTAGGGGCCTTCGTACTTGTGGGACATAGTGTTCCCTAGTCGAGGCTTTAATACCAGGACAGGGTCGCCAGGCTGAAATACCCGTAACTTAGATTTAGCATCGTTACGTTCTTTCATCTTTCTTGGGCCTTGCCAAGATACTTTAATGCAGCCGCCTTGCAGTCCTTGAGTCTCTGGTGGTGTTGCGCAAAGAAAGCCGAACCTTCGGATAACGTTACGTTCCCTAACAGATTCTCCTGTAACATTTGCAAGGGTCCACGAGCTTTATGGCCAAAGACTAACTCAAAAGGAGAACAGCCCAGTGAACTTTGTAATCCCTCTCTAGCCGCAAACAAAACATACGGTAAATTCTCATCCCAGAAGGTGTGGGAACTCTCGCACGATGTCTTCAACATCTGCTTCAGAGTTAGATGGAAACGTTCAATTACCCCCTGACTCTGTGGATGGTATGGGCTGGAAACCTTATGAGTTATTCCATGTTCCTTACAAAATTGCTCGAAAACATCAGACTTAAAATTAGTACCATTGTCAGTTTGCACGACCCGAGGCAGTCCAAAAGTGGAAAAAAATTGCAACATACGAGCAACAACAGTTTTTGCTCGGATGTTCCTTACAGCAAAAGCCTCTGGGTAACGAGTAGTGATACACATCATCGTGATTAGGTAAATATTACCAGACTTAGTTCTAGGTAATGGTCCAACACAGTCCATTACCACATGAGAAAATGGTTCCTCTGGCACGACAATAGGCCTTAGAGGAGCTTTAGGTGGAGTCTGGTTTGGTTTCCCAACCAGTTGACAAACAATACACGCATTACAAAATTTTGCCACATCGCTTTTCAGCTTGGGCCAGAAAAAATACTTTAAAATTTTGTGATACGTAATATTAATACCTTGATGTCCCCCCATAGGATCATCATGAGCAGCTGCCAAAACTCTTTCTCTATAGCAGGTCGGCAACATAACCTGGTGGACTACCTCCCACTCATTTGACAAGGGAGCACTC
The DNA here is from genome assembly GCF_040958095.1 of Procambarus clarkii. Taxonomy (NCBI): domain Eukaryota; kingdom Metazoa; phylum Arthropoda; class Malacostraca; order Decapoda; family Cambaridae; genus Procambarus; species Procambarus clarkii. The sequence continues at coordinate 36,868,488 of NC_091191.1, forward strand.
TGTGGTCTCCATTTTCTCATCAAAATCCGATCATTGTAGTAGTACCCAGTTGCTGCGTCTACAATTTCCTCCATAGAGACGGCTGTTTCATGACAATCTGCAAGAGTGGGGTCAGCTTTCTGTAACTCACTCAAGGAGGCATCTAGGCCTTGGTCAGATGCCATTGGCCGAGGCTCAACAGTGTTCTCCTCCACCTCCCCACTACTCTCGGTAGATGGCGGTGGCAGGCTCTCCACAATGTCCTCGGCCACGTCATCGAGTCGGGCCATGAATGTGTCCGCGAGGTCCACTTGGTTTTCACCACTCGGAAAGCTCCTCGTGACCTCGGGATTTACCACCTTGGCAAGCACAGGGCTGCCCTTACATTTAAGTCCCATAGACCTGGTCACCGCGCACGCAGGGTACACAACATTATCCTCTGCGGCGGGTGGATCCAGGCAAACCTTAGGGGTAGGCAACATAATAGGCAGTCTGGAGTCCCCTACCTTATCCCCTGCTAAATCATTACCAACTATTACATCAACATTAGGGAAAGGTAGGTATGAAGTGACTCCGACTGTACAAACACCCTTGTGGAAATCAGATTCCAGGGTAACCTTATGGAGGGGTACTG
>NC_091191.1:36869600-36884600 GCF_040958095.1 Procambarus clarkii
ACTTGCAGCACAAGACGAAGCTGGAAAAAGTCTAAAGGTATGCTACTAGACTAGTCCCAGAACTAAGAGGCATGAGTTATGAGGAAAGGCTGCGGGAAATGCACCTTACGACACTGGAAGACAGAAGAGTAAGGGGGGACATGATCACAACCTACAAAATCCTCAGGGGAATCGACCGGGTAAACAAGGATGAACTATTCAACACTGGTGGAACGCGAACAAGGGGACACAGGTGGAAGCTGAGTACCCAAATGAGCCACAGAGACGTTAGAAAGAACTTTTTCAGTGTCAGAGTAGTTAGTAAATGGAATGCATTAGGAAGTGATGTGGTGGAGGCTGACTCCATACACAGTTTCAAATGTAGATATGATAGAGCCCAATAGGCTCAGGAATCTGTACACCAGTTGATTGACGGTTGAGAGGCAGGACCAAAGAGCCAGAGCTCAACCCCCGCAAGCACAATTAGGTGAGTACACACACACACACACACACACACACACACACACACACACACACACACACACGCACACGCACACGCACACGCACACGCACACTCACACGCACACGCACACGCACACACACACACACACACACACACACACACACACACACACACACACACACACACACGCACACACAGAGATTAGAGCCCTCAAAGAAAATGGTATCGAGGCTGAGAATCAGAAAACCACCCAGGGAGAAGGTGGTAATAGTTTTCTGGATGAGAATGCCACAATAAAAGCAACATTTGCGGAAATACTAAAAAAAAATAACTCTGAAGTAATGACTGCAGTGATGGAGGTGGCCATGAAAGCAGCCACCTCGCAGGAGGCGGCACGCTCCACTAGCCAACTGCTGGAAAGGAACAGATCAGTGGTTGCTGTGGGTATGAAGGAGCAGGAAGGATCTAATAGGACAGAGTGGAGTGACAAGGACAAAGCAGCAGTGAATGAAGTACTAAAGGCACTAGACATGGAAGAGGCTGAGCATAGCATTGAGAAGGTTTTCAGGCTAGGCCGGTACAACAAAGACCGAGACCGAATGATAAAGATAGTGTTTGCAAACGAGAACACAAAGGAGAAGATCCTATCAAGGAAGAGCTCCCTGAAAAACGTGGGAAAATTAAAAAATGTATTCCTCCAAAGAGACATGACAAGGGAGGAGAGAGCCGTGGCGGCAGAAGCAAGGAAAAGGCGCAGGGCGAGAGGGGAAGACCAGGAAGTCACAGCTCCCAACCCAACACCCCCAGAGGCGAGGGGGGAACCCACAACCAGCTACCCAGTAACGACAGAAGGGAGGACAACCCCGCCTCCCTCCTCTGCATAGAAAACCCCCATACCCCAAACCCTCCCTGCCCCCACTCAAATGTTCAGCAAAATCTCCCTCCCCCCACACCCAATCCCCACCCTTCTACCCCTCCCCTCCTCCCGAGTCCTCCCTCCCCCCCTTTCCTTCCCGTCCTCCCTCCCCTTTCACCCCATACCCTCGCTGTCCCTCCCCCTTCACTGGATCCCCCGCACCTCATCCCAGTATCCTCTGAGACCCTGTTATCCACCTCACAGGTCCTCACACCCATGGAACAGCCTCCCCCACCAGCAGAACACTCACCAAGGAGGCGATTTGAGAAGGGACAGAAGAAAGTGAGCCTCAAAGCGATGTACACAAACATAGATGGAATTTCAAATAAAGCAAATGAGCTTGGAGAACTGGTACTAGAGGAAAACCCAGACATAATAGCCCTCACAGAAACAAAGATCACGAAAACGATAACAAATGCAGTGTTCCCACAGGACTATTATGTTATGAGGAAAGAGAGGGAAGGAAGAGGTGGGGGTGGTGTAGCTCTGCTGGTAAGACAGGGCTGGGATTTTGAGGAGATGGATATTCAGGGCTGTGAAGGTTTCAGTGACTACATAGCAGGTACTGTAACAAATGGAGGGAAAAAAATTATAGTCGCAGTCATATATAATCCACCACCAAATGACAGAAGACCTAGACAGGAATATGATAGAAACAACATGGCCACCATTAACATAATAGAAAGAGCAGCTTCTGTTGCTAGCAGGAATGGATCTGGACTACTAATTATGGGAGACTTCAACCATGGGAAGATAGATTGGAAGAACAGAGACCCGCATGGAGGACCAGAAACATGGAGAGCTAAGCTGCTGGACGTGGCAACAAGAAACTTTCTAAGCCAGCACACCAAAGAACCAACAAGAATGAGAGGAGAAGATGAACCAGCAATGCTTGATTTGATATTTACCCTAAATGAATGGGATTTAAGGGAAGTTAAGATGGAAGCACCCTTGGGAATGAGTGACCACAGTGTATTGAACTTTGAGTACCTGGTAGAGCTAGGACTTATCTCCCCCCAAAAAGAACTAGGAATCAAAAGGCTGGCATACCGAAAGGGGAATTATGAACAGATGAGAAGTTTCCTAAGTGAAATACCTTGGGACACAGACCTCAGAGACAAGTCTGTACAGGGTATGATGGACTATGTTACCCAAAAGTGTCAGGAGGCAGTAAACAGGTTCATCCCGGCCCAAAGGGAAAAATCCGAGAAGCAACAGAAGAATCCATGGTATAATAGGGCATGTATGGAAGCGAAGAAACTGAACAAAAAGGCGTGGAGGAACTTTCGGAATAACAGAACACCAGAAAGCAGAGAGAGATACCAGAGAACCAGGAATGAGTACGTCAGGGTGAGAAGAGAAGCAGAGAAAAATTTTGAAAATGATATAGCAAACAAAGCCAAGACCGAACCAAAGCTACTCCACAGTCACATCAGAAGGAAAACAACAGTGAAAGAACAGGTATTGAAACTTAGAACAGGCGAGGACAGGTATACAGAGAATGACAGAGAGGTGTGTGAGGAACTCAACAAGAGGTTCCAGGAGGTCTTCACAATAGAACAGGGTGAGGTCACTGTGCTAGGAGAAAGGGAGGTAAACCAGGCGGCCTTGGAGGAGTTCGAAATTACGAGAGAGGAGGTCAAGAGACACCTGCTGGATCTGGATGTTAGAAAGGCTGTTGGTCCAGATGGGATCTCACCATGGGTACTGAAAGAGTGTGCAGAGGCACTTTGCCTGCCACTCTCCATAGTGTATAGTAAGTCACTAGAGACGGGAGACCTACCAGAAATATGGAAGACGGCGAATGTGGTCCCAATATACAAAAAGGGCGACAGACAAGAGGCACTGAACTACAGGCCAGTGTCCTTGACTTGTATACCATGCAAGGTGATGGAGAAGATCGTGAGAAAAAACCTGGTAACACATCTGGAGAGAAGGGACTTCGTGACAAATCGCCAACATGGATTCAGGGAGGGTAAATCTTGCCTTACAGGCTTGATAGAATTCTACGATCAGGTGACACAGATTAAGCAAGAAAGAGAGGGCTGGGCGGACTGCATTTTCTTGGATTGTCGGAAAGCCTTTGACACAGTACCGCATAAGAGGCTGGTACATAAGCTGGAGAGACAGGCAGGTGTAGCTGGTAAGGTGCTCCAGTGGATAAGGGAGTATCTAAGCAATAGGAAGCAGAGAGTTACGGTGAGGGGTGAGACCTCCGATTGGCGTGAAGTCACCAGTGGAGTCCCACAGGGCTCTGTACTCGGTCCTATCTTGTTTCTGATATATGTAAATGATGTCCCGGAGGGTATCGATTCATTTCTCTCAATGTTTGCGGACGATGCTAAAATTATGAGAAGGATTAAAACAGAAGAGGACTGTTTGAGGCTTCAAGAAGACCTAGACAAGCTGAAGCAATGGTCGAACAAATGGTTGTTAGAGTTTAACCCAACCAAATGTAATGTAATGAAGATAGGTGTAGGGAGCAGGAGGCCAGATACAAGGTATCATCTGGGAGAGGAAATTCTTCAGGAGTCAGAGAAGGAAAAAGACTTGGGGGTTGATATCACGCCAGACCTGTCTCCTGCAGCACATATCAAGCGGATAACATCAGCAGCATATGCCAGGCTGGCCAACATACGAACGGCATTCAGAAACTTGTGTAAAGAATCATTCAGAACTTTGTATACCACATATGTCAGGCCAATCCTGGAGTATGCAGCCCCAGCATGGAGTCCATATCTAGTCAAGGATAAGACTAAACTGGAAAAGGTTCAAAGGTTTGCCACCAGACTAGTACCCGAGCTGAGAGGTATGAGCTACGAGGAGAGACTACGGGAATTAAACCTCACTTCGCTGGAAGACAGAAGAGTTAGGGGGGACATGATCACCACATTCAAGATTCTGAAGGGGATTGATAGGGTAGATAAAGACAGTCTATTTAACACAAGGGGCACACGTACTAGGGGACACAGGTGGAAACTGAGTGCCCAAATGAGCCACAGAGATATTAGAAAGAACTTTTTTAGTGTCAGAGTGGTTGACAAATGGAATGCATTAGGAAGTGATGTGGTGGAGGCTGACTCCATACACAGTTTCAAGTGTAGATATGACAGAGCCCGATAGGCTCAGGAATCTGTACACCTGTTGATTGACGGTTGAGAGGCGGGACCAAAGAGCCAGAGCTCAACCCCCGCAAACACAACTAAGTGAGCAACTAGGTGAGCACACAGCACATATCAAGCACATATCACAGCGGATAACACATGTCACATATCAAGCACGCAGCACATATCAAGCGGATAACATCAGTGGCATATGCCAGGCTGGCCAACATACGAACGGCATTCAGAAACTTGTGTAAAGAATCATTCAGAACTTTGTATACCACATATGTCAGGCCAATCCTGGAGTATGCAGCCCCAGCATGGAGTCCATATATAGTCAAGGATAAGACTAAACTGGAAAAGGTTCAAAGGTTTGCCACCAGACTAGTACCCGAGCTGAGAGGTATGAGCTACGAGGAGAGACTACGGGAATTAAACCTCACTTCGCTGGAAGACAGAAGAGTTAGGGGGGACATGATCACCACATTCAAGATTCTGAAGGGGATTGATAGGGTAGATAAAGACAGTCTATTTAACACAAGGGGAACACGCACAAGGGGACACAGGTGGAAACTGAGTGCCCAAATGAGCCACAGAGATATTAGAAAGAACTTTTTTAGTGTCAGAGTGGTTGACAAATGGAATGCATTAGGAAGTGATGTGGTGGAGGCTGACTCCATGCACAGTTTCAAGTGTAGATATGACAGAGCCCGATAGGCTCATGAATCTGTACACCTGTTGATTGACGGTTGAGAGGCGGGACCAAAGAGCCAGAGCTCAACCCCCGCAAACACAACTAGGTGAGTACACAGTTCAGCCAGCCGCGTGGGAGGGTCGCTGGGGTCACGCGCTACAATAAACGCCAATATTTTTGGGTTAGTTAAGGCTACAGTGATAGATCACAGATCTAGGAGTATCACAAAGCTTATAACCGCCGCGAATAGGAAAGAAAAAATACAGTGCTATCACTAGAACTTTGTGTTAAACAGTGAATTCACCAGACAGGCCCCGTGGGAGGGCCCACGAGGCTTTGTTTACATATTGGGTCAAGTGATCAGTGGTACAGTGAATTGGTGAACTGTAACACAACAGACACACCGATACAGTGACTGACTCCAGAGATTTGTGTTAGAGAAGAACCGCCATCATCAATCTACTGGATTAGTGAATCACCACGTGGGAGGCGACGACGGAGCACTTCGTCATCCAGCATCGTAATTATTCACCTGGTTGTGTGAGCGGGAGGCTAACAGGTAGGTACCCCTCTCTGCTCAATTCTTCAGCTGTACAGAGGTAAAATATTACCAAATTCTTCTTCAGTATGCCAGATACATTTAATATATCAAAGTGGCAAATTTTGGGTAGAGGTTGACATTTTACGGGACCCCCGTAACACACGCACGCACACGTATGTTTGCAAGCACACACACATGCACACACACGTATGTTTGCAAGCACACAATCACGTACACGCAAAAACAAACACACGCACATGCACGCACACACACATATGTCCAGTCAGGCTAGAAGGGATTATCACCTTTCGTGGAAAGGGGATAAAACTTCACTCATAATCCACCCCCCACCCCCCTCTTTTACCTGCCGTAATCTGAAGACAACACCTCACCTCCTCTTAATCCCCATCCCACGCGCACACACGCACACACACACAGTCTTGGGTCAGCTTTGATCGTGAGCAGACGTGTAGGGTCAGCGGTCGCGTTAACCGAGGGAACAATAGGGTTCAAGTGAGCGGGTGTACTGTGCAGTCAGAATCGGGACAGTGCAAATTGAACAGTGGCATTGTTATGCAACACATTGATCACATCTCGTGGTGAATTATCTTAGTGAACTTAGAGAAGATAGCTAGTGAATATCGACTTCTTGAGGAAGCATCAGTCGCCGGGACACAAGTGGAGATCTGAAGACCTCACAGGATTACCGACGACACGCCGTGTATTCACCTAGAGTGCTTGTGAGGGGCTGGCTGGTAAGTGTCTCTCATAAGTCTCCAACAGTGTACAAGGTACACAACAGTCTCCGTGGTGTAGTGGTAAGACACTCGCCTGGCGTTCCGCGAGCGCTATGTCATGGGTTCGTATCCTGGCCGGGGAGGATTTACTGGGCGCAATTCCTTAACTGTAGCCTCTGTTTAACGCAACAGTAAAATGTGTACTTGGATGAAAAAACGATTCTTCGCGGCAGGGGATCGTATTCCAGGGACCATAGGATTAAGGACTTGCCCGAAACGCTACGCGTACTAGTGGCTGTACAAGAATGTAACAACTCTTGTATATATCTCAAAAAAAAAAAAAAAAAAAAAAAAAAAAAAAAAAAAAAAAAGTTTATATAATATCATATCATAGACACTATTGCATTCCATTCAATAATACAATCATAATAATACAATCGTGGTAGACCGGTAACAGGGACAGCAACTGTGAGCTCACTGGGAACCCAGATAAGCCGCTAATCCTCCCCCACCCGCCGTAACCTGAAGACTACACCTCACTCATCTCTTAACCCACCATCTCATTCTCCCAACACACTCCCCCCCCCCCTACCACTCCCACTTTCCCAAAACACTCCCCCCCCCCCACCACACCCACTCACACTAGGACTATTCTTGCTCTCTCTCTTGCACTCTCTCTCTTGACAAGGGCAACATGGCAGGTGGACGCAACAGGGACACAGGGAACAGCCAAATTGATCAAACAAGGGACATGTTAACCCAAGTTCTGGAGGGATTCAGGAAGGAGATGCAGGAAATGAGGATTACAATTAACAATCTGCAAAGTGAGCTGACATCAGCAAGAGAGGAGATCAAATCCCTCACAGAAAAAAATAAAAAGACCGAGCATCAGATTATCATCCAAAGGGAAGGTGGGAATGTTACATTGGAAGGAAATGCCTCTGTACCTGAAACATTTGCAGACATACTGAAAAAGAGCTCAGAAGCAATGGACACAGTGAGGGAGGTAGCGATGCAAGCAGCCACCTCACAGGAAGCAGCAAGATGCACCACTCAGCTGCTGGAGAGAAAAAGATCAGTGGTAGTTGTAGGCATAAAAGAACAGGAAGGATCCAACAGGCAAGAATGGAATAGCAAGGATAGAGAGGCAGTACATGGGCTACTGAAGGGGTTACAGATGAAAGGGGCTGAACGAAACATTGAGAAGGTTTTCAGGTTGGGCTGGTACAACAAGGACAGAAACCGACTTGTAAAGGTGGTGTTTACAAACGAAACCACGAAGGAGGATATTCTCGAAAGGAAGAGTCGACTGCAGCATGTGGAGGGATACAAGAAAGTATTCCTGCAGAGGGACAGGACGAAAGAGGAGAGAGCCAGGGCAGCAGAGGCAAGGAGGAAGCGCAGGGAGGGAGAAGCAAACCAGGAAATCACAACCCCCAACACAACAGTCCTAGAGACAAGAGGCGAACCCAAAACCAGCATCCCAGCAACACCAGAGGGGAGGGCAACACCACCACCCCCCTCTGCATAGAAACCCTCCCTTCCCCTCACCCTACCTGCCCCCACCAAACCCTCCCTCCCCCTCCCCACCCCATTCTTACCCTGTCATCCCTTCCCCATTCCCATCATGTCCCCCCTCCCACCTTTCCCCCCTGTCCCCCCTCCCCCTTCATCCCATACCCTCCCTATCCCTCCTCCCCCCTCACCCCGTATCCTCCATGTCCCCCCTATCTCCTTAACCCACACCCTACCTGTCCCCATTTCCATGAAACTCCCAACCCTCACCCCAAACTCCCCTGAAACCCTGCAAACCACCTCACAGATCCTCTCACCCACATAAAAGCTTCCCACACCAGCATAATGCTCGCCAAGAAAGGGACAAGAAAATGAACTGAAGAAACTGAGCTTCAAGGCAATGTACACTAACATAGATGGAATTACTAATAAAACAAGTGAACTCGGAGAATGGGCACTACAAGAAAACCCATACATAATAGCACTCACAGAAACAAAGCTAACAAACACCATAACAAATGCAGTGTTTCCACAGGGCTACTATGTAGTGAGGAAAGAGAGAGAAGGGAGAGGAGGAGGTGGTGTAGCTTTGCTACTAAGAGAAGGTTGGTGTTTCGAAGAGATGGTAATTCAGAACTGTGAGGGTTTCAGTGACTACATATCAGGCACCATAGCAATTGGAGGACAGAAAATTATAGTAGTAGTCATATATAACCCCCCACCGAATGTCAGAAGACCCAGACAGGAATATGATAGAAACAACTTGGCCACCATCAATATAATAGAGAGAGCAGCTTCTGTGGCTAGCAGGAACGGATCCAGGCTACTAATCAAGGGAGACTTCAACCATGGAAAGATAGATTGGGGGAACAGAGACCCACATGGAGGCCCAGACACATGGAGAGCTAAGCTGCTGGATGTGGCAACAAGAAACTTTCTAAGTCAACACGTCAAGGGACCGATAAGAACGAGAGGAAGGGATGAACCAGCCTTGCTTGATCTGATATTTACCCTAAATGAGTCGGATATAAGGGAAGTTAAGTTGGAAGCCCCCTTGGGAATGAGTGATCATAGTGTATTGAGCTTTGAGTACCTGGTTGAGCTAGGAATTATCACCCCCAAAAAAGAACTGGGAAACAAAGGGCTGGCGTACCGAAAGGGAAACTATGAGGAGATGAATAAATTCCTATGGGATATACATTGGGACACAGAACTCGGAACCAAGTCTGTACAAGACATGATGGACTATGTCACCTAAAAATGTCCAGAGGCTGTAAGCAGGTTTGTCCCAGCCTGACAGGAAAAAACAGAGAAGCAAATGAAGAATCCGGGGTTTAATAGGGAATGTATGAAAGCAAAGGAGCTGAACAAAAGGGCTTGGAGGAACTTCCGTAATAAGAGAACACCAGAAAGTAGAGAGAGAGAACCAGGAACGAGTATGTTAGTGTGAGAAGAGCAGCTGAGAAAAGGTATGAAAATGATATAGCTAATAAAGCCAAGACCGAATCAAAGCTACTACACAGTGACATCAGGAGGAAGACAACAGTGAAGGAACAGGTGATGAAACTTAGGGTGGGCGAGGACAGGTACACAGAGAATGACAAAGAGGTGTGTGAAGAACTCAACAAAAGGTTCCAGGAGGTCTTTACAATAGAACAGGGAGAAGTCACGGCGCTAGGAGAGGTGGCAGCAAACCAGGTGACCTTGGATAGGTTCGAAATTAGAAGAGATGAGGTCAAGAAGCACGTATTGGAGCTGGATGTGTGAAAAGCTGTTGGGCCGGACAGAATCTCACTATGGGAATTGAAAGAGTGTGCAGGAGCACTTTGCTTGCCACTCTCCATAGTGTATAGTAGGTCACTGGAAACGGGAGACCTACCAGAAATATGGAAGACTGCTAATGTAGTACCAATATACAAAAAGGATGACAGACAAGAGGCACTGAACTACAGGCCAGTGTCCTTAACTTGTATACCATGCAAGGTGATGGAGAAGATTGTGAGAAAAAACCTAGTAACACATCTGGAGAGAAGAGACTTCGTGACAACCCATTAACATGGGTTCAGGGAGGGTAAATCTTGCCTTACAGGCTTGATAGAATTCTACGGTCAGGTGACAAATATAAAGCAAGAAAGACAAGGATGGACGGACTGCATTTTTTTGGACGGTTGGCAAGCCTTTGACACAATACCCCATAAAAGGTTGATGCATAAGCTGGCGAAGCAGGCAGGAGTAACTGGTAGGGTGCTCCAGTGGATAAGGGAGTACCTAAGCAATAGGAAGCAGAGGGTTGCAGTGAGGAGTGAGACCTCAGAATGGCGTGAAGTCACCAGTGGAGTCCCACAGGGCTCTGTGCTTGGACCTATCCTGTTTCTGATATACGTATATATATAGACTCTGTATATAGGGTACAGACTCATTCCTCTGAATGTTTGCTGACGACGCCAAAATTATGAGAAGGATTAAAACAGAAGAGGACTGTTTGAGGCTTCAAGAAGACCTGGACAAGCTGCAGGAATGGTCAAACAAATGGCTGTTAGAGTTTAACCCAAGCAAATGTAATGTAATGAAGATAGGGGTAGGAATCAGGAGACCAGATACAAGGTATCATATGGGAGATGAAATACTTCAAGAGTCAGAGAGAGAGAGAGAAAGACCTGGGGGTTGATATCACGCCAGACCTGTCCCCTGAAGCTCATATCAAGAGGATAACATCAGCAGCATATGCCAGGTTGGCTAACATAAGAACGGCCTTTAGAAACTTGTGTAAGGAATCTTTCAGAACATTGTACACCACATATGTCAGACCAATCCTGGAGTATGCGGCCCCATCATTGGAGTCCATATCTAGTCAAGCATAAGACTAAACTGGAAAAGGTTCAAAGGTTTGCCACCAGACTAGTACCCGACGAGAGGTATGAGCTACGAGGAGAGACTACGGGAATTAAACCTCACTTCGTTGGAAGACAGAGGAGTTAGGGGGGACATGATCACCACATTCAAGATTTTCAAGTGAATCGACCGGGTTGATAAAGACACGCACTAGGGGACACAGGTGGAAACTGAGTGCCCAAATGAGCCACAGAGATATTAGAAAGAACTTTTTTAGTGTCAGAGTGGTTGACAAATGGAATGCATTAGGAAGTGATGTGGTGGAGGCTGACTCCATACACAGTTTCAAGTCTGGGGACAACACCAGGTGGACAACACCAGGGGGAGAACACCAGGGGGAGAACACCAGGGGGAGAACACCAGGTGGACAACACCAGGGGGAGAACACCAGGGGGAGAACACCAGGGGGAGAACACCAGGGGGAACAACACCAGGGGAACAACACCAGGGGAACAACACCAGGGGAACAACACCAGGGGAACAACAACAGTGGAACAACACCAGGTGGACAACACCAGGGGGAGAACACCAGGGGGAACAACACCAGGGGAACAACACCAGGGGAACAACACCAGGGGAACAACACCAGGGGAACAACAACAGTGGAACAACACCAGGGGAACAACACCAGGGAAAAAACACCAGGGGGAACAACACCAGGGGAACAACAACAGTGGAACAACACCAGGGGAACAACACCAGGGGGAACAACACCAGGCGGCAACGCCAGAGGGAACAACACCAGGGGGACAACACCAGGGGAACAACACCAGGGGGAACAACACCAGAGAGAACAACACCAGGGGAACAACACCAGAAGGAACAACACCAGGGGGACAACACCAGGGGAACAACACCAGGGAAAAAACACCAGGGGAAAAACACCAGAGGGAACAACACCAGGGGGACAACACCAGGGGAACAACACCAGGAGAACAACACCAGGGGGACAACACCAGGGGAACAACACCAGGGGAACAACACCAGGGGGACAACACCAGGGGGACAACACCAGGGGAACCACACCAGGGGAAAAACACCAGAGGGAACAACACCAGGGGGACAACACCAGGGGAACAACACCAGGGGAACAACACCAGGGGGACAACACCAGGGGGACAACACCAGAGGGAACAACACCAGGGAAAAACACCAGGGGAAAAACACCAGGGGGACAACACCAGGTGGACAACACCAGGTGGACAACACCAGGGGGGCAACACCAGGGGAACAACACAGAGGGAACAACACCAGGGGAACAACACCAGGGGAACAACACCAGGGGAACAACACAGAGGGAACAACACCAGGGGAACAACACCAGGGGAACAACACCAGGGGAACAACACCAGGGGAACAACACCAGGGGGAACAACACCAGGGGAACAACACCAGGGGAACAACACCAGGGGAACAACACCAGGGGAACAACACCAGGGGGAACAACACCAGGGGGAACAACACCAGGGGAACAACACCAGGGAAACAACACCAGGGGAACAACACCAGGGGAACAACACCAGGGGGAACAACACCAGGGGGAACAACACCAGGGGGAACAACACCAGGGGAACAACACCAGGGGGAACAACACCAGGGGGAACAACACCAGGGGAACAACACCAGGGGGAACAACACCAGGGGAACAACACCAGGGGGAACAACTCCAGGGGAACAACACCAGGGGGAACAACACCAGGGGAACAACACCAGGGGGAACAACACCAGGGGGAACAACACCAGGGGGAACAACACCAGGGGGAACAACACCAGGGGGAACAACACCAGGGGGACAACACCAGGGGGAACAACACCAGGGGAACAACACCAGGGGAACAACACCAGGGGGAACAACACCAGGGGGAACAACACCAGGGGAACAACACCAGGGGGAACAACACCAGGGGGACAACACCAGGGGGAACAACACCAGGGGGAACAACACCAGGGGGAACAACACCAGGGGGAACAACACCAGGGGAACAACACCAGGGGAACAACACCAGGGGAACAACACCAGGGGGAACAACACCAGGGGAACAACACCAGGGGGAACAACACCAGGGGGAACAACACCAGGGGAACAACACCAGGGGGAACAACACCAGGGGGACAACACCAGGGGGAACAACACCAGGGGGAACAACACCAGGGGAACAACACCAGGGGAACAACACCAGGGGAACAACACCAGGGGGAACAACACCAGGGGAACAACACCAGGGGGAACAACACCAGGGGGACAACACCAGGGGAACAACACCAGGGGGAACAACACCAGGGGAACAACACCAGGGGGAACAACACCAGGGGAACAACACCAGGGGAACAACACCAGGGGAACAACACCAGGGGGAACAACACCAGGGGGAACAACACCAGGGGGAACAACACCAGGGGGAACAACACCAGGGGGACAACACCAGGGGGAACAACACCAGGGGAACAACACCAGGGGAACAACACCAGGGGAACAACACCAGGGGGAACAACACCAGGGGAACAACACCAGGGGAACAACACCAGGGGGAACAACACCAGGGGAACAACACCAGGGGGAACAACACCAGGGGGAACAACACCAGGGGGAACAACACCAGGGGAACAACACCAGGGGGAACAACACCAGGGGGAACAACACCAGGGGGAACAACACCAGGGGGACAACACCAGGGGAACAACACCAGGGGGAACAACACCAGGGGAACAACACCAGGGGAACAACACCAGGGGGAACAACACCAGGGGAACAACACCAGGGGAACAACACCAGGGGGAACAACACCAGGGGGAACAACACCCGGGGAACAACACCAGGGGAACAACACCAGGGGGAACAACACCAGGGGGAACAACACCAGGGGGACAACACCAGGGGAACAACACCAGGGGAACAACACCAGGGGAACAACACCAGGGGAACAACACCAGGGGAACAACACCAGGGGAACAACACCAGGGGGAACAACACCAGGGGGAACAACACCAGGGGGAACAACACCAGGGGGAACAACACCCGGGGAACAACACCAGGGGAACAACACCAGGGGAACAACACCAGGGGAACAACACCAGGGGAACAACACCAGGGGGAACAACACCAGGGGGGAAAACACCAGGGGAACAACACCAGGGGAACAACACCAGGGGGAACAACACCAGGGGAACAACACCAGGGGAACAACACCAGGGGGAACAACACCAGGGGAACAACACCAGGGGAACAACACCAGGGGGACAACACCAGGGGAACAACCCCAGGGGGACAACACCCGGGGAACAACACCAGGGGGAACAACACCAGGGTGACAACACCAGGGGAACAACACCAGGTTTAAACTCTAACAACCATTTGTTCGACCATTCCTTCAGCTTGTCGAGGTCTTCTTGAAGCCTCAAACAGTCCTCTTCTGTTTTAATCCTTCTCATAATTTTAGCATCGTCCGCAAACATTGAGAGAAATGAATCGATACCCTCCGGGAGATCATTTACATATATCAGAAACAAGATAGGACCGAGTACAGAGCCCTGTGGGAAATGAAGATAGGTGTAGGAAGCAGGAGGCCAGATACAAGATATCATCTGGGAGAGGAAATTCTTCAGGAGTCAGAGAAAGAAAAAGACTTCGGGGTTGATATCACACCAGACCTGTCTCCTGCAGCACATATCAAGAAGATAACATCAGCGGCATATGCCAGGCAGGCCAACATACGAACGGCATTCAGAAACTGGTGTTGAAATTCCAAGAGGGCTTCACCTTAGAGCAAGGAGAAATCCCAGAGATAAGAGAGGGAATAGCTAACCAGGAACCACTGGAAGAGTTTGAGATTACCAGCGGGGAAGTAAGGAAGTGTTTACTAGAATTGGATGTGACAAAGGCTATAGGTACAGATGGAATCTCCCCTTGGATACTAAAGGAAGGAGCAGAAGAACTGTGCCTCCCGCTCTCCATGGTGTATAACAAATCACTGGCAACAGGGGAACTGCCAGAAATTTGGAAAGCAGCTAACGTAGTCCTGATATACAAGAAAGGGGATAGACAGGAGGCACTGAATTACAGGCCAGTGTCCCTAACCTGCATACCATGCAAGATGATGGAGAAGATTGTGCGAAGAAAGCTAGTGGAGCACCTGGAGCGAAAGAACTTTGTAACACAGCA
>NC_091191.1:36889600-36948494 GCF_040958095.1 Procambarus clarkii
TGGGTAACAACTTCTCCCCCGTACCAACTTACCCTGGCTTTGCGCCCTGGAGAGGCCACTCCAGACCGACAGCCAGAGCGCCACTCCATAATCTTCTGAGACTGATGGATGCCTACTAGGCTTATAGTATAGTACAGATATGTGCTATACTAAGCCTAGGAATATTTAAGCTTGGATTTTACCTTTGTTTCGGACTCTTGTCAAACTGATGGTACAAAACGTGAAATGTGTCGTTCCAACTGTACATAGGACCAGATAGTCGTAATAAGGACCATTATTTTTAATGGATGGGTTAACTACTGACATTCTCCGGGCTGCTCCCCGCAACACTTTCCTAATTCACGGGTAACTATTTTGCTGTTAGGTGGACGGAAACATCAGGGGAAAGGAAACGTGCCAAATTGACCCCCCATCCTCCTCCTCCCCCCCCCCGGGGTATCAAAACATAGCTATACACACTCACACTTGTTTGTGTATTTTGAGTCATTTCTGTTTAGCGCTTTAAGATAATATGCCGCGATATACCTATCATACTTTTCCCATGAGACAGGTCATATCAGAACTCCGAATCCGTAACAGTGCCATACAGTGCTACGGACTATACTGGAACTACAGTGCCATACAGTGCTACGGACTATACTGGAACTACAGTGCCATACAGTGCTACGAACTATACTGGAACTACAGTGCCATACAGTACTACGAACTATACAGGAACTACAGTGACATACAGTGCTACGAACTATACTGGAACTACAGTGACATACAGTGCTACGGACTATACTGGAACTACAGTGACATACAGTGCTACGGACTATACAGGAACTACAGGGACATACAGTGCTACGAACTATACTGGAACTACAGTGACATACAGTGGTACGTACTATACTGGAACTACAGTGACATACAGTGCTACGGACTATACTGGAACTACAGTGCCATACAGTGCTACGAACTATACTGGAACTACAGTGCCATACAGTGCTACGAACTATACTGGAACTACAGTGACATACAGTGCTACGAACTATACTGGAACTACAGTGACATACAGTGCTACGGACTATACTGGAACTACAGTGACATACAGTGCTACGGACTATACTGGAACTACAGTGACATACAGTGCTACGGACTATACTGGAACTACAGTGACATACAGTGCTACGGACTATACTGGAACTACAGTGACATACAGTGCTACGAACTATACTGGAACTACAGTGAAATACAGTGCTACGAACTATACTGGAACTACAGTGACATACAGTGCTACGGAGTATACTGGAACTACAGTGTCACACAGTGCTACGTACTATACTGGAACTACAGTGCCATACAGTGCTACGAACTATACTGGAACTACAGTGCCATACAGTGACGCTAATTATTCAGGCAATTATCAATAACCATACAATGCCACTGAACATAAAGGCTTATGGTCAACCTGCATACTGCGCCTCTATATATACCGGTAATTATCAAGAACTTGCCACACAATGCCGCTGAATGTATTGACGATTACGTCGTCAGTCAGCGCTCGTTGTGTGAATAATACCCTAAACTACAGCTGTAATGAACTAATTATACAGACAGACTATAATACATTTTGAATTCATTATCCGGTGTTGAAGTGAGGCGGTTTGGATGGAGGGGGAGTGGGAATGGAGGGGTGGAGGGGGAGTGGGATTACTGTTTTTTCGGGTAGAGAATAGGTGAGAGAGGTGAGGCAAGGGATGGGTGAGAGGTGAGGTAAGGGAGGGGTGAGAGGTGAGGTAAGGGAGGGGTGAGAGGTGAGGTAAGGGAGGGGTGAGAGGTGAGGTGGCAGGGGGGTGACAGGAGGGGTGAGAGTTTTAGTGGGTATAGTGTCAGATGAGGTTAATCAGTACACACAGAAATTACAATAGCGTTATATATGATATTAACAAATCCGCAAGGGCAGTGATGAGGGTTCGAACCTACGTCCGGGATAATACCAGCCGCGCCTTAGTCGACTGTGCAATGACATTGTCAAAAGAATTGCAACCAGGAATTATACTGCCCCTCACACGGATCCCGCAGCCTCTCCGAAGCACGAACCGGGGTTTCACACAATTCCCCCCATGCACCCGGGCTCCGTCAACCAGATAGTCTACTTCTTCGCCCTTTCATTTATACACACAAAAATAGCAATAGCTTTATATATCAAATGAACAAATCCACAAGGGCCGTGATGAGGGTTCTGGAACCTGGAAACACAGATGAATCATTTAGAGTTCAGAAGGAACTTCTTCAGTCTCAAGAGTCGCAAATTAGTAGAAGGGACTAAATTAGGACGTCATCAAAGCCAATTAGAGAGACTTTTTTAAATGAAATTATGAGACGAAAAAGAGAGAAAACAGTTAGTGCACCGAACTACTGATTGTTGGAAGGCGGGGCTTAAAAACAGGTAGAAAACTTCGACAAGCACAACTGGGTGAGTACATACATGCACGCACGCACGCGCGCACACATACACTGGAGCCGTATGTGCACACACACACTCGCACGGGAGCCGGTGGCCGAGCGGACAGCACGCTGGGCACGTGATCCTCTGGTCCCAGGTTCGATCCCGGGCGCCGGCGAGAAACGATGAGCAGAGTTTCTTTCACCCTATGCCCTGTTACCTAGCAGTAAATAGGTAACTGGGAGTTAGTAGCTGTCACGGGCTGCTTCCTGGGGTGTGTGTGTGGAGTGGATAAAGAAAATAGTAGTAGTAGAAACAGTTGAGTGACAGTTAAGAGGTGGGCAGAAGGAGTAGAACTCATCCCCCGCAAGCACAACTAGGTGAATACACACACACACAGTGATGTGTGTGTGTGTGCGTGCGTGTGTGTGTGTGTGTGTGTGTGTGTGTGTGTGTGTGTGAGTGTGTGTGTGTGTACTCACCTAGTTGTGTTTGCGGGGGTTGAGCTCTGGCTCTTTGGTCCCGCCTCTCAACCGTCAATCAACAGGTGTACAGATTCCTGAGCCTATTGGGCTCTATCATATCTATTCTTGAAGCTGTGTATGGAGTCAGCCTCCACCACATCACTTCCTAATGCATTCCATTTGTCAACCACTCTGACACTAAAAAAGTTCTTTCTAATACTTCTGTGGCTCATTTGGGCACTCAGTTTCCACCTGTGTCCCCTTGTGTTAAATAGCCTGTCTTTATCTACCCTATCAATTCCCTTCAGAATCTTGAATGTGGTGATCATGTCCCCCCTAACTCTTCTGTCTTCCAGCGAAGTGAGGTTTAATTCCCGTAGTCTCTCCTCGTAGCTCATACCTCTCAGCTCGGGTACTAGTCTGGTGGCAAACCTTTGAACCTTTTCCAGTTTAGTCTTATCCTTGACTAGATATGGACTCCATGCTGGGGCTTCATACTCCAGGATTGGCCTGACATATGTGGTATACAAAGTTCTGAATGATTCTTTACACAAGTTTCTGAATGCCGTGCGTATGTTGGCCAGCCTGGCATATGCCGCTGATGTTATCCGCTTGATATGTGCTGCAGGAGACAGGTCTGACGTGATATCAACCCCCAGGTCTTTCTCCTTCTCTGACTCCTGAAGAATTTCCTCTCCCAGATGATACCTTGTATCTGGCCTCCTGCTCCCTACACCTATCTTCATTACATTACATTTGGTTGGGTTAAACTCTAACAACCATTTGTTCGACCATTCCTTCAGCTTATCTAGGTCTTCTTGAAGCCTCAAACAGTCCTCTTCTGTTTTAATCCTTCTCATAATTTTAGCATCGTCTGGAAACATTGAGAGAAATAAATCGATACCCTCCGGGAGATCATTTACATATATTAGAAACAAGATAGGACCGAGTACAGAGCCCTGTGGGACTCCACTGGTGACTTCACGCCAATCGGAGGTCTCACCCAACACCGTAACTCTCTGCTTCCTACTGCTTAGATACTCCCTTATCCACTAGAGCACCTTACCAGCTACACCTGCCTGCCTCTCCAGCTTATGTACTAGCCTATTATGCGGTACTGTGTCAAAGGCTTTCCGATAATCCAAGAAAATGCAGTCCGCCCAGCCCTCTCTTTCTTGCTTAATCTTTGTCACCTGATCGTAGAATTCTATCAAGCCTGTAAGGCAAGATTTACTCTCCCTGAACCCATGTTGGCGATTTGTCACGAAGTCCCTTAATTCTCTCCAGATGTTTTACCAGGTTTTTTCTCACGATCTTCTCCATCACCTTGCATGGTATACAAGTCAAGGACACTGACCTGTAGTTCAGTGCCTCTTGCCTGTCGCCCTTTTTGTATATTGGGACCACATTCGACGTCTTCCATATTTCTGGTAGGTCTCCCGTCTCCAGTGACTTACTATACACTATGGAGAGTGGCAAGGAAAGTGCCTCTGCACACTCTTTCAGTATCCATGGTGAGATCCCATCTGGACCAACAGCCTTTCTAACATCCAGATCCAGCAGGTGTCTCTTGACCTCCTCTCTCGTAATTTCGAACTCTTCCAAGGCCGCCGGGTTTACCTCCCTTTCTCCTAGCACAGTGACCTCACCTTGTTCTATTGTGAAGACCTCCTGGAACCTCTTGTTGAGTTCTTCACACACCTCTCTGTCATTCTCTGTTTACCCGTCCTTGCCTGTTCGAAGTTTCAATATCTGTTCTTTCACTATTGTTTTCCTTCTGATGTGACTGTGGAGTAGCTTTGGTTCGGTCTTGGCTTTGTTTGCAATATCATTTTCAAAACTTTTCTCTGCTTCTCTTCCCACCCTGACGTAATCATACCTGGTTCTCTGGTATCTCTCTCTGCTTTCTGGTGTTCTGTTATTCAGGAAGTTCCTCCACGCCCTTTTGTTCAGTTTCTTCGCTTCCATACATGCCCTATTATTCAATGGATTCTTCTGTTGCTTCTCGGATTTTTCCCTTTGGGCCGGGATGAACCTGTTTACTGCCTCCTGACACTTTTGGGTAACATAGTCCATCATACCCTGTACAGACTTATCTCTGAGGTCTGTGTCCCAAGGTATTTCACTTAGGAAACTTCTCATCTGTTCATAATTCCCCTTTCGGTATGCCAGCCTTTTTGATTCCCAGTTCTTTTTTGGGGGAGATAAGTCCTAGCTCTACCAGGTACTCAAAGTTCAATACACTGTGGTCACTCATTCCCAAGGGCGCTTCCATCTTAACTTCCCTTATATCCCACTCATTTAGGGTAAATGTCAAATCAAGCATTGCTGGTTCATCTTCTCCTCTCATTCTTGTTGTTTCTTTGATGTGCTGGCTTAGAAAGTTTCTTGT
The DNA here is from genome assembly GCF_040958095.1 of Procambarus clarkii. Classification (NCBI taxonomy): domain Eukaryota; kingdom Metazoa; phylum Arthropoda; class Malacostraca; order Decapoda; family Cambaridae; genus Procambarus; species Procambarus clarkii. Next base: position 36,894,885 of record NC_091191.1, read on the forward strand.
TGCCACGTCCAGTAGCTTAGCTCTCCATGTTTCTGGTCCTCAATGCGGGTCTCTGTTCTTCCAATCTATCTTCCCATGGTTGAAGTCTCCCATAGTTAGTAGTCCAGATTCATTCCTGCTAGCAACAGAAGCTGCTCTTTCTATTATGTTAATGGTGGCCATGTTGTTTCTATCATATTCCTGTCTAGGTCTTCTGTCATTTGGTGGTGGATTATATATGACTACGACAATAATTTTTTTCCCTCCATTTGTTACGGTACCTGCTATGTAGTCACTGAAACCTTCACAGCCCTGAATATCCATCTCCTCAAAATCCCAGCCTTTTCTTACCAGCAGAGCTACACCACCCCAACCTCTTCCTTCCCTCTCTTTCCTCATAACATAATAGTCCTGTGGGAACACTGCGTTTGTTATCGTTTTCGTGAGCTTTGTTTCTGTGAGGGCTATTATGTCTGTGTGGTCCTCTAGTACCCATTCTCCAAGCTCATTTGCTTTATTTGTAATTCCATCTATGTTAGTGTACATCGCTTTGAGGCTCACTTTCTTCTGTCCCTTCTCAAATCGCCTCCTTGGTGAGTGTTCTGCTGGTGGGGGAGGCTGTTCGATGGGTGTGAGGACCTGTGAGGTGGATAACAGGGTCTCAGAGGATATGGGGATGAGTGGTGGGGGATCCAGTGAAGGGGGAGGGGACAGGGAGGGTTTGGGGTGAAAGGGGAGGGAGGACGGGAAGGAAAGGAGGGGAGGGGAGGGGTAGAAGGGTGGGGATTGGGTGTGGGGGGAGGGAGATTTGGCTGAACATTTGAGTGGGGGCAGGGAGGGTTTGGGGTAGGGGGTTTTCTATGCAGAGGAGGGAGGCGGGGTTGTCCTCCCTTCTGGTGTTACTGGATAGCTGGTTGTGGGTTCCCCCCTCGCCTCTGGGAGTGTTGTGTTGGGAGCTGTGACTTCCTGGTTTTCCCCTCTCGCCCTGTACCTCTTCCTTGCTTCTGCCGCCACGGCTCTCTCCTCCCTTGTCATGTCTCTCTGAAGGAATACATTTTTGAATTTTCCCACGTTTTTCAGGGAGCTGTTCCTTGATAGGATCTTCTTCTTTGTGCTCTCGTTTGCAAACACTATCTTTATCATTCGGTCTCGGTCTTTGTTGTACCAATCTAGCCTGAAAACCTTCTCAATGCTATGCTCAGCCCCTTCCATGTCAGTAGTGAAATATACGCCTACGACCGTGCGCACCATCTGGCCAGGTGGCTCTATGAGAGCCAGCTGGTCCAGGTGGCTCTATGAGAGCCAGCTGGTCCAGGTGTGGCGCGCGGTCATTGGCGCAAAGGATTTGGGGGGAATTTTCCCGGAAGTGGGGCGTGTCGGACGCTTGTGAGCGTTCGGTGTTTGGATATGCGGTCGGGAAAGATGGGAGGTCATGTTGTTGGGGGTGTAGGAGAGTATGTGGGCTATGTGGTAGAGTAAGAAATACAAGGATATGAGTGGAATATGTGGAAAGAGTAGTTAAATATGTATGTGTGTTTGCCGTAGACTTAATCCTGTATGTAGATAATAGTTTTGATGATAGTAAGTAAGCTATGTAGAGGCTGAGTGTCGGTGTGAGGGGTCCCAACATAGGTGGATATGTTGTTTGGGGATGGGTGATGGAGGGGTGAGGGGAGCTTCCCCTCGGCGTGAGAGTGCTTAGGGGCCATTTGTAGTTTTTGACATACATTAGTTCCTCCTACAGGAAGCCGTAAGTGTTGAGGGGGGTATGAGAGAGCAGCCTCTTGCGGATGTGGTCCATTTGCTTTAATGGTTTTTCGATGTCTTCAGAGTTGTCTGGAGATGTTCACTCCTGCATGGCTCTCCCTCCACTGCGGATTTGTTAAGGAGGGGTGAGGTTCATACTCCCACTAGCAGGCGCTCACCAGCAGGCCCTCAAATCACCAGCAGGTGATTTGGTGAAATGCTATGCCCAAGATTACCATCCGAGTTGCCGTCGGGGAAGTGGCTCAAATAGCCTCGCTTATCACTTCCTTTTGACGGCCGTGATGGTCAAGCGGATTAAGGCGCCCTGTAGTTACCAGTTGCGTTGCTTCTGGGAGTATGGGTTCGAGTCACTTCTGGGGTGTGAGTTTTCATTCGCATATAGTCCTGGGGACGATTCAGGCTTGTTCGCATTTGTGTTCCTCACGTGTGCCCCAAAGAATGAGGTGATTTGGTGAAATGCTATGCCCAAGATTACCATCCGAGTTGCCGTCGGGGAAGTGGCTCAAATAGCCTCGGCTATCACTTCCTTTTGACGGCCGTGATGGTCAAGCGGATTAAGGCGCCCTGTAGTTACCAGTTGCGTTGCTTCTGGGAGTATGGGTTCGAGTCACTTCTGGGGTGTGAGTTTTCATTCGCATATAGTCCTGGGGACCATTCAGGCTTGTTCGCATTTGTGTTCCTCACGTGTGCCCCAAAGAATGAGGTGATTTGGTGAAATGCTATGCCCAAGATTACCATCCGAGTTGCCGTCGGGGAAGTGGCTCAAATAGCCTCGGCTATCACTTCCTTTTGACGGCCGTGATGGTCAAGCGGATTAAGGCGCCCTGTAGTTACCAGTTGCGTTGCTTCTGGGAGTATGGGTTCGAGTCACTTCTGGGGTGTGAGTTTTCATTCGCATATAGTCCTGGGGACCATTCAGGCTTGTTCGCATTTGTGTTCCTCACGTGTGCCCCAAAGAATGAGGTGATTTGGTGAAATGCTATGCCCAAGATTACCATCCGAGTTGCCTTCGGGGAAGTGGCTCAAATAGCCTCGGCTATCACTTCCTTTTGACGGCCGTGATGGTCAAGCGGATTAAGGCGCCCTGTAGTTACCAGTTGCGTTGCTTCTGGGAGTATGGGTTCGAGTCACTTCTGGGGTGTGAGTTTTCATTCGCATATAGTCCTGGGGACCATTCAGGCTTGTTCGCATATATATATATATATATATATATATATATACATATATAAATATATATATATATATATATATATATATATATATATATATATATATATATATATATATATTGTTAAATATGACCGAAAAAATAAAACTCACACCCCAGAAGTGACTCGAACCCATAGATAAAATGCTATGCCCAAGATTACCATCCGAGTGCCGGCGTGGAATTAGTTCAAATAGCTTCGGCTATCATTTCCTTTTGTCCGGTCGTGATGGTCAAGTGGATTAAGGCGTCCTGTACATAACAGTTGCGTTGCTCCTGGCAGTATGGGTTCGAGTCACTTCTGGGGTGTGACTTTTCAGTTATGTATATATATATATATATGTGTGTGTGTGTGTGTGTGTGTGTGTGTGTGTGTGTAAATCACGAAAATAAAGACGTGAGTCAAAATGTGACAGTGTCAGACCATGGAGGAATATTGAAACAGGAATTTCCTTAAGTACTTTCGTATAATAATACATCTTCAGAGGGAGTGACTCCTTCTGAAGATGTAATAATATACGAAAGTACTTAAGGAAATTCCTGTTTCAATTTTCCTCCGTGGTCTGACACTATCATATATATATATATATATATATATATATATATATATATATATATATATATATGTCGTACCTAGTAGCCAGAACGCACTTGTCAGCCTACTATGCAAGGCCCGATTTGCCTAATAAGCCAAGTTTTCATGAATTAATTGTTTTTCGACTACCTAACCTACCTAACCTAACCTAACCTAACTTTTTCTGCTACCTAACCTAACCTAACCTATAAAGATAGGTTAGGTTAGGTTAGGTAGGGTTGGTTAGGTTCGGTCATATATCTACGTTAATTTTAACTCCAATAAAAAAAATTGACCTCATATATAATGAAATGGGTAGCTTTATCATTTCATAAGAAAAAAATTAGAGAAAATATATTAATTCAGGAAAACTTGGCTTATTAGGCAAATCGGGCCTTGCATAGTAGGCTGAGAAGTGCGTTCTGGCTACTAGGTACGACATATATATATATATATATATATATATATATATATATATATATATATATATATATATTTATATAAATTTTAAGTTTTTAAATTTTGCCCCGAGGGGCGAGTTTATTGGGCAGCGCCACTCATCTTGTGAGTGGACATACCGCCATAGCAGCATGTACAACACTTCCCAATAGGAAGAAAACCCGCTGGGTTGTTCATCCTGTCACTTGTACCCCAGACACAGCTGGGACTTGCTTAACTGTCTGAAGTGAACAGCTTCTCAAACAAGAAGATTAACATCTATCAACCCCTAAAAGCTTACGTTATCATGCGGGTGCAAAATGGAGAAATCTTGTAAGAACAGTATCAATATTTGACAAAAAGTGTTTTCCTAACTCAAACAATGTGGGATGTGTTATTCTACACATACTTCTGATGTCTCTCAGGTGTTCACATTAACGTAGATAGTGGTCAAGGCGGTGTCCATCACTCTCACCACAGATTCTGCAACTTCGCTGATCAACTGTTGTTTCCATTCCATATCTCCATGGATATTTGTATCCAAGATGGATTCTCGTTATTACTGATTCTCTCCCTCGTCCTCCTCCTCTTCGGCCATAATGATTGGGATTGCCAGCTGCAACCAAATTGTACCATAGTACAGATTCACTGGTTTGTGCTTCTATCCTCCTTTTCTCAGTTACCTTGTCACGGTGATGTTGCATGACAATACATCTAATTTGTAGTAGAGTCTTGGGTATGAAGTATTCAATATGGTCTCCTTCAGCGCCTTCAGCAGCCAGCACATCTGCTCGTTCATTCCCACATATTCCAACATGGGAGGGGATCCACAGAAACTTGATGACTCTTCCCTGATTGGTAAGTACTCTCCAGCTTTTTTAAGTTCAGCGACTATTGCAAGATTTTCTGCCCGATTTTTACTTAGGCTTTGCAGTGCTGCTTTTGAATCGGTGCAAATCACCGCACCATTAGTGTTCCGTTCAAGAAACCTTAACGCCATAACAATGGCAGTTAGCTCTGCCTGCGTTGAAGTGGCATAGTTCTCAATAGGTGCTTTTTCTTCATTTCTGGGTTGGAAAGTATTATGCTTGATTACCGTGTATGCTGCACCAGCCCTTCCATTGACAGGATTAGATGACCCGTCAGTGTAGATTTGATCTAGTTCATCTCCGGCTTCTTTATAAATTTCCTCGAGATACTTGTGCCTCATTTTTTGTGGTAACATGTTGGATGTTTTCATTGCAATTTCAATGATGATAATCTTATATATATATATATATGTATATATATATATATATATATATATATATATATATATATATATATATATATATATATATATATATACATATATATATATATATATATATATATATATATATATATATATATATATATATATATATATATATATATATATATATATATATATATATGGTTCTGCTTAGTCTTAAAAGAAATCGCCGAAAGTTTGTCCAGCGAGTTCAACATCTGGTTTTTGGATGATGGCACTATAGCTGGCACCGTAGACCATCTCTTGGCAGATATCAGGAAAATAATGGAGCAAGAAGTAAGCCTGGGTCTTGTCCTGAACCCTTCCAAGTGTGAAGTTGTCTCTTCCAACCCAGACATCGTAGCTAGAATAAGGTCTGCCTTGCCTGGAGCTCATGTCATTAGGGCCGAGAACAGCACCCTCCTTGGAGCCCCCCTCGGGTCTAACGCCATTGAGGAGATCCTTGACAAGAAAATCGCAGACCTTAGGAGGATGGAAGACAGAATAGGTAACATCGATGCCCACGATGATTTTTATCTCCTCACCAAAAGCCTATCCCTTCCGAGGCTAACCTACTTTCTGAGGTGTGCCCCATCTTACGACAGCCGAAAGCTTGAAGAGTATGACCTCTTACTGAAGACCTTGCTGGAAAAAGTTGTTAACCTCTCCCTCAACGAATGCCAGTGGAAACAAGCCACTCTTCCTGTTAGGCTCGGTGGCGGCTTGGGTGTCCGCACTGCTACCCAAATTGCTGTCCCAGCCTTCCTGTCTTCCTCCTCAGCATCAGATGACCTGGTTAAGGAAATTCTACCTGACACCCTGAGTGATGTAGGAGGCATACAGGACCCCCACTACACGGAATGCGACACGAAATGGGGTGCCATGGCAGACCCAGCACTCAGACCAGCCATGCCGAAAGCCAAGAAACAATCCAGTTGGGACAGCCCCATTGTAGACAAAGAAGCCACAGCTTTGCTGGAGGCAGCAACAACCCCCAGTGATCGTGCACGCCTCAGAGCTGTGCAGGCTCCCCATGCAGGGGACTTCCTTTTGGCAGTCCCTATGTCTGTGACAGGCACACGTCTTGATCCGTCTGTATTGCAGTCGCTCTCCGTCTTGCTGCCCCTATCCACACTGTTCATAGGTGTATTTGCGGCGAGGCAGATGCTGACGAATATGGACTGCATGGCCTGCACTGTGGAAAATCTGGTGGTTTGCATACTAGACACGACGAAGTCAATGACATCATTAAAAGAAGCCTTGCCTCTGCTCAGTGTCCAGCGGAGAGAGAGCCCCGCAACCTACTGAACCGTGACTCTGTTAGCTTTGCCGGCCGACCAGACGGAATCACACTGCGACTGTGGAAGGGTGGCAGACAGTTGGCATGGGACTATACTTGTGTATCCACCCTGGCAACCACATACATCAACCTCTCTGCCGGCACAGCAGGAGCCGCGGCGACACGCAGAGAAAGAGACAAGTCAGCCAAGTACAGGCAATTAGATCATCGGTACAACTTCGTTCCAATAGGGTCTGAGACCCTAGGCCCATGGGGAGAGAGTGCAAGAAGGTTTCTTAAGGATCTTGGTTCCAAGCTCATTGACACCACAAGAGACCCTAGAGCAGCAAGTTTTCTCTTTCAGCGCCTCAGTGTCGCGATCCAGAGGGGGAATGCTCGCTGCATCCTCGGTTCCTGCCCGGCGTCGGAGGAGTTCGAGGAAATCTACAGCCTCTAGGAAGCGAACTTTTTTTTGTGTCCTCTTAATGTTAATTTTTTGTATAAAATCAGATATGTAACTGTATAACCTTGCATAATAAAGTGTACACCATAAAAAGGGGGGTGGTAGGAGAAGCGAACACTCTTACGTATTCAGAGTTAAATGGCAAGTTTTTCCTGAATGCTCTGTGTTCCCTTCTCTGAGGCTGTGGGTCCCTATAATTGCACCAGTGGTGGTACCCCCCTATATATATATATATATATATATATATATATATATATATATATATATATATATATATATATATATATATATATATATATATGTGTGTGTGTGTGTGTGTGTATGTGTGTGTGTGTGTATGTAAATCACGAAAATTAACACGTGATGAAAATTGTGACAGTGTCAGACCACGAAGGAAGAATTGAAACAGGAAGTTCCTTAAGTACTTTCGTATTTAATAATACATCTTCAGAAGGGTGAGTTACAAGTACATAGATTTGGACATATATAGGCAGGAGGGAGGCGAAGTGAAGTGAGGTACAATGATAAATATATGACTGGGATTGGGTGGATATATATATGAGCTGCATCCTATGGGCCAATAGGCCCAAACGTTAATATTAATAACATAAGATAGTAGATATTAACACAGTATTAGTGAGATAAATGTGTATCAATGATGACAAGACCACACACAAGAAGGTGAAGAGACCACGTTTCGGTCCGTCCTGGACCATTCTCAAGTCGTTTATGGTCCAGGTCCAGAATGGTCTAGGACGGACCGAAACTTCGTCGTCCCTTCACCTTCTAGTGTGTGGTCTGGTCAATATAATTTAGCCACGTTATTGTGACTCATCGCCTGCATGTGTATCAATGATCCTAACTCACATCGATCAATCGATGATCAATCAAAATGGATCTAAATTATACAAACCACCAGTCGGATCCGGTCGGCCCAGCGGAAAGCACGCTGGACTTGTGATCCTGTGGTCCTGGGTTCGATCCCAGGCGCCGGTGAGAAACAATGGGCTGAGTTTCTTTCACCCTATGCCCCTGTTACCTAGCAGTAAATAGGTACCTGGGTGTTAGTCAGCTGTCACAGGCTGCTTCCTGGGGGTGGAGGCCTGGTCTAGGACCGGGCCACAGGGACACTAAAAACCCGGAAATCATCTCAAGATAACCTCAAGATAACCACTGCTAATGTTCAAATTACTTAATTTTGTAATCTGTATTAAAGCAGATTCAATTATGTTCCTATTGAAAGTGATTTTACAATTCGTTATTGAAGAAGCCTTCTCCCAATCAATTTGGTGGGAATTTTCTGACAAATGAACAAACAAAGCATTACACAATTGGCCATGTCTTACAGAGTATTTATGTTGCGAAATTCTACATTTCAAATCTTTAGATGTTTGCCCAACATAGAACCTATTACAATTTTTACAAGGTATTTTATAAATGACACAATTATCACTACGAGAACTGTTTTTAACTAACAGTTTTCCAACAGCATTTTCGCAATTAAACAATACATGTATATCAAAGAGTTTGAAGGCCTTGTCTATATTTTCAAACCCAGAAAAATATGGTAAGAATATTACATTCTTTGGGCGAATTTTCTCACTGTATATATTATAATATGTACGACGTGCTTTGCTACGGCAAACTTCCAAAAAAAATAGTAGATAACAAAGCTTGAGACCAATAGAATCAATATTCTTAAACTCTTTATCTAAGAGTACTGGACTAACAACCCTTAGAGTTCTTAGATACAAAGAGGAATTTTTTTTTCACAATGTATCTATGTCCTGAGAAATAATGAACAGAAGATAAATTATTCGTAGGCTTTTTGTAAACACGAAACTTTAGTGAAAAATCTTCCAATGAATAAGCATATCTAAGAATGGGAAACATTAATCAATTTCAGTCTCCATAGTAAATTGTATAGAGGTGACTTGATCATTAAGTTTAGCTACAAGTTAGTCTGTATTTACATGTGTAGGTCATATACACAAAATATCATCAACATATCTAAACCATGGATTGATTCCAGGGGTAATTTTTGAAACAAATTTCTTTTCGAAGAATTCGATGTACAAGTTTGAAAGCAATGGCGATAAAGGATTCCCCATTGGCATTCCAAAAATCTGTAAATTATAATCATTATGAAAGTTAAATTTACATTCTCGTTTAGCTGTGCATAAAAGAATGTAAATTTACCGTAAATAAGTAAGTGGAAGGAACATAGTAGAACTTGTAATAATTAGGCAGGTGGGCTTGATTAGGCAGGTGGACTTGATTATTCAGAGAGGCAGTAATAGGAAGCATGAAGTTGACGGGGGCTAATATCTAGTATTAATTCCAGCGACGTGATAGTCCATATCCCGCTGCCCGAGTCAACGGGATATGAGGTGTGAGATAAAATCACTGATGTTAGTATACTTATTATTTTTTTTTAATTAAGGCAACTTTGAAATATGTTAAATATCTACGCATTGTTTTGACTAGAGTTCACAGGTTATTTTCAACTTGTTCATTAGGTTGGGTTTAGTTTTTGTTTTATAGCCTGTATTTGCTAGTATATGAGACCAGTGTAAAGAAAATGTAGTTTAGGTTGTCAGGGAGAGAGAGAGAGAGAGTGGGTTTGAGGTTGTCCTGTTATTAATACTGTGTGAGTGATACTTTTTTCCATGTTATGTGTCATAACATCTTGCCTGTTTTGAACATTTATGTAAATGCTCATGTTAATTTATTTAAAAGTTTTCCTTCAAAATAGTGATGTGTTCGCATGTATATTAATTCTAAAAAAAAATAAACTTATTTTAATTTTAGTTGTCTGAGTTTGACATTAAATATTTTCTTGTGGATTGCAATTTGATTAATGTTTATAATTTGCCTTTAATTACACAGTGAATCATTCATTAATTCCTCCTCTTATAATATTAGTAATTTCCCTCTCCTGTATATTGTTTTTGTTTCCTTTTCACTCGTTATGTAATACATAGCAGGTACTGTAACAAATGGAGGGGAAAAAATTATAGTCGTAGTCATATATAATCCACCACCAAATGACAGAAGACCTAGACAGGAATATGATAGAAACAACATGGCCACCATTAACATAATAGAAAGAGCAGCTTCTGTTGCTAGCAGGAATGGATCTGAACTACTAATTATGGGAGACTTCAACCATGGGAAGATAGATTGGAAGAACAGAGACCCGCATGGAGGACGAGAAACATGGAGAGCTAAGCTGCTGGACGTAGCAACAAGAAACTTTCTAAGCCAGCACATCAAAGAACCAACAAGAATGAGAGGAGAAGATGAACCAGCAATGCTTGATTTGATATTTACCCTAAATGAGTGGGATATAAGGGAAGTTAAGATGGAAGCGCCCTTGAGAATGAGTGACCACAGTGTATTGAACTTTGAGTACCTGGTAGAGCTAGGACTTATCTCCCCCAAAAAAGAACTAGGAATCAAAAGGCTGGCACACCGAAAGGGAAATTATGAACAGATGAGAAGTTTCCTAAGTGAAATACCTTGGGACACAGACCTCAGAGATAAGTCTGTACAGGGTATGATGGACTATGTTACCCACAAGTGTCAGGAGGCAGTAAACAGGTTCATCCCGGCCCAAAGGGAAAAATCCGAGAAGCAACAGAAGAATCATGGTATAATAGGGCATGTATGGAAGCGAAGAAACTGAACAAAAGGGCGTGGAGGAACTTCCTGAATAACAGAACACCAGAAAACAGAGAGAGATACCAGAGAACCAGGAATGAGTACATCAGGGTGAGAAGAGAAGCAGAGAAAAGTTTTGAAAATGATATAGCAAACAAAGCCAAGACCGAACGAAAGCTACTCCACAGTCACATCAGAAGGAAAACAACAGTGAAAGAACAGGTATTGAAACTTCGAACAGGCGAGGACAGGTATACAGAGAATGACAGAGAGGTGTGTGAAGAACTCAACAAGAGGTTCCAGGAGGTTTTCACAATAGAACAAGGTGAGGTCACTGTGCTAGGAGAAAGGGAGGTAAACCAGGCGGCCTTGGAAGAGTTCGAAATTACGAGAGAGGAGGTCAAGAGACACCTGCTGGATCTGGATGTTAGAAAGGCTGTTGGTCCAGATGGGATCTCACCATGGGTACTGAAAGAGTGTGCAGAGGCACTTTGCTTGCCACTCTCCATAGTGTATAGTAAGTCACTGGAGACGGGAGACCTACCAGAAATATGGAAGACGGCGAATGTGGTCCCAATATACAAATAGGGCGACAGGCAAGAGGCACTGAACTACAGGCCAGTGTCCTTGACTTGTATACCATGCAAGGTGATGGAGAAGATCGTGAGAAAAAAACTGGTAACACAATTCTGGAGAGAAGGGACTTCGTGACAAATCGCCAACATGGGTTCAGGGAGGGTAAATCTTGCCTTACAGGCTTGATAGAATTCTACGATCAGGTGACAAAGATTAAGCAAGAAAGAGAGGGCTGGGCGGACTGCATTTTCTTGGATTGTCGGAAAGCCTTTGACACAGTACCGCATAAGAGGCTGGTACATAAGCTGGAGAGACAGGCAGGTGTAGCTGGTAAGGTGCTCCAGTGGATAAGGGAGTATCTAAGCAATAGGAAGCAGAGAGTTACGGTGAGGGGTGAGACCTCCGATTGGCGTAGTCACCAGTGGAGTCCCACAGGGCTCTGTACTCGGTCCTATCTTGTTTCTGATATATGTAAATGATCTCCCGGAGGGTATCGATTCATTTCTCTCAATGTTTGCGGACGATCCTAAATTATGAGAAGGATTAAAACAGAAGAGGACTGTTTGAGGCTTCAAGAAGACCTAGACAAGCTGAAGGAATGGTCGTACAAATGGTTGTTAGAGTTTAACCCAACCAAATGTAATGTAATGATGATAGGTGTAGGGAGCAGGAGGCCAGGTACAAGGTATCATCTGGGAGAGGAAATTCTTCAGGAGTCAGAGAAGGAAAAAGACTTGGGGGTTGATATCACGCTAGACCTGTCTCCTGCAGCACATATCAAGCGGATAACATCAGCGGCATATGCCAGGCTGGCCAACATACGAACGGCATTCAGAAACTTGTGTAAAGAATCATTCAGAACTTTGTATACCACATATTTCAGACCAATCCGGGCATATGCAGCCCCAGCACGGAGTCCATATCTAGTCAAGGATAAGACTAAACTGGAAAAGGTTCAAAGGTTTGCCACCAGACTAGTACCCGAGCTGAGAGGTATGAGCTACGAGGAGAGACTACGGGAATTAAACCTCACTTCGCTGGAAGACAGAAGAGTTAGGGGGGGGACATGATCACCACATTCAAGATTCTGAAGGGAATTGATAGGGTAGATAAAGACAGTCTATTTAACACAAGGGGAACACGCACAAGGGGACACAGGTGGAAACTGAGTGCCCAAATGAGCCACAGAGATATTAGAAAGAACTTTTTTAGTGTCAGAGTGGTTGACAATTGGAATGCATTAGGGGGTGATGTAGTGGAGGCTGACTCCATACACAGTTTCAAGTGTAGATATGATAGAGCCCGATAGGCTCAGGAATCTGTACACCTGTTGATTGACGGTTGAGAGGCGGGACCAAAGAGCCAGAGCTCAACCCCCGCAAACACAACTAGGTGAGTACACACACACAAACGCACACACACACACACACACACACACACATACACACACACACACACACACACACACACACACACACACACACACACACACACACACACAATCACACACACACACACATACACACACACACACACACACACACACACACACACACACACACACACACACACACACACACACACACACACAGACACGCACACACACACACACAGGTAGTAGGGGGCTGGTAACCTGGTAGATAGCAGGCAGGACTCGTAATTCTGTGGCGCGGGTTCGTTTCCCGCACGAGGCAGAAACAAATGGGCCAAGTTTCTTTCACCCTGAATGCCCCTGTTACCTTGCAGTAAATAGGTACCTGGGAGTTAGTCAGCTGTCACGGGCTGCTTCCTGGTGTGTGTGTGTGTGTGTTTGTGTGTGTGTGTGTGTGTACTCACCTAGTTGTACTCACCTAGTTGTCTCTGCAGGATCGAGCATTGACTCTTGGATCCCGCCTTTCGAGCATCGGTTGTTTACAGCAATGACTCCTGTCCCATTTCCCTATCATACCTGGTTTTAAAATTATGAATAGTATTTGCTTCCACAACCTGTTCCTGAAGTGCATTCCATTTTCCCACTACTCTCACGCTAAAAGAAAACTTCCTAACATCTCTGTGACTCATCTGAGTTTCAAGCTTCCATCCATATCCCCTCGTTCTGTTACTATTCCGTGTGAACATTTCGTCTATGTCCACTCTATCAATCCCTCTGAGTATCTTATACGTTCCTATCATGTCCGCCCTCTCCCTTCTTCTTTCTAGTGTCGTAAGGCACAGTTCCCTCAGGCGCTCCTCATACCCCATCCCTCGTAGCTCTGGGACGAGTCTCGTTGCAAACCTCTGAACCTTTTCCAGTTTCATTATATGCTTCTTCAGATGGGGACTCCATGATGAGGCGGCATACTCTAAGACTGGCCTTACGTAGGCAGTGTAAAGCGCCCTAAATGCCTCCTTACTTAGGTTTCTGAATGATGTTCTAACTTTTGCCAGTGTAGAGTACCCTGCTGTCGTTATCCAATTTATATGTGCCTCAGGAGATAGATTAGGTGTTACGTCCACCCCCAGGTCTCTTTCACGTGTCGTTACAGGTAGGCTGTTCCCCTTCATTGTGCACTGTCCCTTTGGTCTCCTATCTCCTAGTCCCATTTCCATAACTGTTCAGGTCCTATTGGAGGATCCTGCAATCCTCATCTGTCACAACTCTTCTCATCAACTTTGCGTCATCCGCAAACATCGACATATAGGACTCTACGCCTGTAAACATGTCGTTAACATATACAAGAAATAGAACTGGTCCCAGCACCGATCCTTGTGGTACTCCACTTGTTACTGTTCGCCAGTCCGACTTCTCGCCCCTTACCGTAACTCTTTGGCTCCTTCCTGTTAGGTAGTTCCTTATCCATGCTAGGACCTTTCCTCCCACCCCCGCCTGCCTCTCGAGCTTGAACAGCAGTCTCATGTGCGGTACTGTATCAAAGGCTTTTTGGCAGTCCAGAAATATGCAGTCTGCCCAACCATCTCTGTCCTGTCTTATCCTCGTTATTTTATCATAGAATTCCAGAAGGTTTGTTAGGCACGATTTCCCTGTCCAGAACCCATGTTGATGTTTGTTCACAAACCTAATGTTCTCCAGGTGTGCAACCAGTCGTAGCCTTATTATTCTTTCCAGTATTTTACAGGGGATGCTTGTCAGTGATACAGGTCTATAGTTAAGTGCCTCCTCCCTATCACCTTTCTTGAAGATCGGCACGACATTTGCCTTCTTCAAGCAACTGGGCAATTCTCCTGACATAAGTGACTCATTAAAGATCATTGCCAGAGGCACGCTGAGGACCTGTGCTGATTCTTTTAGTATCCACGGTGATATTTTGTCTGGTCCAACTGCTTTAGTTGCATCTAGAGTTGTCAACTGCTTCATTACCTCCTCTGCTGTCACCTCTATATCTGATTGTCTTTCAACTAGGGTAACCCCTTCCAACAATGGGAGCTGCTCAGGCTCGGTAGTGAACACTCCATGGAAACTCGCATTCAGTGCCTCGCAGATTTCCTTCTCACTTTCAGTATATGTCCCCTCTGTCTTCCTTAGTCTTGTCACTTGGTCATTCACCGACATTTTCTTCTTATATGACTGTGTAGTAACTTAGGTTGTTTTTTCGCTTTGATTGCAATATCGTTCTCATAGTCCCTTTCCGATGTTCGTCTTATGTTAATGTAATCGTTCCTAGCTCTGTTGTATCTGATCCTGTTGTCCTCTGTTCTTTGTCTTCTGTACTTCCTCCACTCCCGCCTGCTGGCCATTTTTGCTTCCTGACACTGTCTATTAAACCATGGGTTATTATATTCCTTCTTATTTTTTCCCTTTACCGTTGGTATAAATCTCTCTTCGGCCTCCTGGCATTTCTGTATGACTAGGTCCATCATATCTTGGACTGTTTTTCCACTAATTTCTTCCTCCCACTGCACTTCACCCAGATAGTCCCTTATCCTCATATAGTCCCCTTTCCTGTAGTCAGCTCTCCTTTCCCAGATCTCTTGTCCCATGGTCATAAGTTTGAATTCCATCATGTAGTCAAAGACTAGGACACAATGGTCACTGGCCCCTAGAGGTATTTCATGCTCTAAATTCTCGATATCTTCTTCGTTCTGGGTGAAAATCAGGTCTAATAGACTCGGTGCATCTCCTCCTCTTTCCCTTGTGTCTTCCTTCACATGTTGTGTCAGGAAATTCCTGTCTATAAAATCTACTAATTTTGCTCCCCACGTTTCATCCCCTCCATGGGGATTCCTTGATTCCCAATTTATCTCTCCATGATTTAGGTCCCCCATGATCAGCAGCTTCGCTCTCATTCTGTGGGCTAGTGTTGCTGCCTTCTGCAGTTCATCTATACATGCTTTGTTGTTGTCATCATACTCCTGCCTGGGTCTTCTACTGTTTGGTGGGGGATTGTAGATTACCAAGATCACAATCTTCCTCCCATCTACTGTCAGAGTTCCATGTATGAAGCTTGTGCACTCATTGGTAACCCGATTTCCCAGGTCTTCAAACTTCCATTTCCGCTTTATTAGGAGTGCTACTCCCCCTCCCTGTCTCTGTGTCCTCTCTTTTCGTATCACCTGGTACCCTTCAGGAAAGATTGCATCTGAGATCATGTCATTAATTTTAGTTTCCACAATTGCAACTATGTCAGGATCTGCTTCACTCACTCTTTCTTTTATCTCTTCTGCTTTATTAGATACCCCATCAGCATTGGTGTACCAAACCTTGAGATTCTTCATGGAAACTCTTGCACCAGAGTTCTCCCTTTCTCTGGGGGTCTGGGGGTATCTGGGGGGTGTCTGGGGGCAGGGGGGATCTGGGGGGTGTCTGGGGGATGATTGGGGGCGGGGAGGATCCGGGGGATGTCCGGGGGGATCCGAGGGGTGTCTGGGGGGGGTCCAGGGGGTGTAAGGGGGGTGAAAGAGGTCAGGAGGGGTGCTTGGGGGGCTACTGAGGGCTGGGCTTCTAGGAAGGTAGGTAGGAGGGTCTGGGGTAGGGCCTGGGTAGGTAGGTCTGGAGTAGGAAGGGCATACTGGGTCTGAAGATTAGGGAGGGCATAGAGGGGTTGGGAGATAGTGTAATGTTGGGAGTCAGATAGAGGTTGAGAGGTTGGGAGGGGGAAGGATAGAGGGGGTGGGGGGAACCTCCCACCCCACTCGCAAGGGTGGGGGGTCACATGTAAGGAGAGGGGATGAGGAGGGGTGAGGGCTGGGTAGGCTTTGGGTGTTGAGGGGATGAGGGCTAGGTGGGTTCTTGGGGTTGAGGGGATGAGGGCTAGGTGGGTTTTGGGGGTTGAGGGGATGAGGGCTGGGTGGATTTTGGGGGTTGAGAGGATGAGGGCTGGACGGGTTTTGGGGGTTGAGGTGATGAGGGGGTCCTTGGAATGTGGGATGAATTTGACTGCAGTGGGGTCAGAGCGGTCAAGGGATGTGTTGGGGAGATAAGCAGCGGCGGCTGATTTGGGGAAGGGGTGACCTGAGAAGCAGGTGTGAGCTGGTTAGCATGGGGTGGATTAGCACTGGGGTGTGTAGCTACTCTCAAATGGGAAGAGTTGTATTGTTGTTTGCTTGCTCTGTGGGCAATCTGTTCCTCCTTCGACATGAATTTGTCAATATATACGTTGTAGTAATTTTCGCTACCTCTGAGTAAGTGTTTGTGATGCAGTATGTAATCCACTGCCTCTTCGTTAGTGAACTGTACCAGGACAGGTCGTTTCCTGTTACAGTTGTATGGCCCAATGCGTCGTTGGACTTGCACCTCATTCCCTGCCATCTGGGCTCTCATGTCTCTCAAGATCCCTTGTAGCTCCAAATCCTCAATCTCCATCCTTTCCTGCCTCGATGGTGCCCTGGCTTCAAGCAATCCATGGATTATGATTGTCTTCTTTCTCAGTTCAGGGTCATGCTGGTGGCCCCCTCCCTGGCTGACCCCCACCCCTCCCACACCCGCTACTCCACCTACTACTACTCCCCCTTCCCCTGCCAAGCTTCCCTTATTCCTGCCAAATTCATTAGTAAGCCTAGATATTTCTCCTTGCCATTCTACCCTGCTCTTCGTGATTTCCTCTTGAATATAAGCCATAAACTCTTGTTTGAATCTTTGAACCTCGTCCTGTATCTTATTAAAGACTTCACTTTTAATCCCCTGGATTAGATCACCTATCCAAACATCCCTCTTCTCTACAAATTTCCCAATCATCTTCTCCACAAACCTATCTTCTTCCTCAATCATAATACTGTTGGACCTAGACACCCTTCCTGACCTAGTCATTGCTATAATGCAACCTTACCCACAGGGGTTCCAAGTATCTTACCGTCCTGCTAACACAATAGGTGAGTGAATCTCCAATCGTCGTCCCACGTGGTGGTAGAAGGGTTGCTGCCGGGGTGAGGTCACGCGGTCAGAGGCGGTGAGGTCTGCTCCACACTACACACTGCAACAGTACTTCCTCAACTATTTTGAATTACGCTATTTAAACTGTTTTTCTTCACTACCTTATGGCTTTGGTCAAAACCCAAGGTTTTTTCATTCACTTGTACACACTTTTTCACTTCGAAGTTGCCTGATTACCCCTCCCACTCCACTAGTGAACCAGGAGTTCCCAACCCCACGTCCACCCAACACGATGTTGGGTGGTGGTGTGTGTGTGTGTGTGTGTGTGTGTGTGTGTGTGTGTGTGTGTGTGTGTGTGTGTGTGTGTGTGTGTGTGTGTGTGTGTGTGTGTGTGTGGTGTGGAGAAAAAAAATAGTAGTAGTAGTAGTAGTAGTAGTAGTACCAGTAGTTAGAAACAGTTAATTGACATTGAGAGGCGGGTCGAAAGAGCAAAGCTCAACCCCCGCAAACACAGCTAGGTGAATACAACTAGGTGAATACACACACACACACACACACACACATGAGGCCGAGCGGACAGCACGCTGGATCGTTATCCAACCCGTTCTCGCAAATTTAATAAGTCAATATTGACTTATTAAATATGTGCATAGGTGATATACTTAACATAATAGATACCCTTAAAAAGATTCATAGAAAACACCGACCTTACCTAACCTTGTTAGTATCTTAAGATAAGCATCTTATTGCTTCGTAATTACAATTATTACCTAACCTATAATAGGTATAGGTTAAGTAATAATTGTAATTACGAAGCAATAAGATGCTTATCTTAAGATACTAACAAGGTTAGGTAAGGTCGGTGTTTTCTATGAATCTTTTTAGGGGTATCTATTATGTTTAGTATATCACCTATGCACGTAGTTAATAAGTCAATAATTGACTTTACGAATTTGCGAGAACGGGTTGCGTTATCATGTGGTCCCAGGTTCGATCCCGGGTGCCGGCGAGACACATTGGGCAGAGGTTCTTTCACCCTATGCCCCTGTTACCTAGCAGTAATTAGGTACCTGGGAGTTAGTCAGCTGTCATGGGCTGCTTCCTGGTGTGTACTCACCTATTTGTACTCACCTATTTGTGCTTGCGGGGGTTGAGCTTTGGCTCTTTGGTCCCGCCTCTCAACTGTCAATCAACTGGTGTACAGATTCCTGAGCCTACTGGGCTCTATCATATCTACATTTAAAACTGTGTATGGAGTCAGCCTCCACCACATCACTGTCTAATGCATTCCATCCGTTAACTACTCTGACACTAAAAAAGTTCCTTCTAACGTCTCTGTGGCTCATGTGAGTACTCAGTTTCCACCTGTGTCCCCTTGTTCGCGTCCCACCAGTGTTGAATAGTTTATCCTTGTTTACCCGGTCGATTCCTCTGAGGATTTTGTAGGTTGTGATCATGTCTCCCCTTACTCTTCTGTCTTCCAGTGTCGTAAGGTGCATTTCCCGCAGCCTTTCCTCGTAACTCATGCCTCTTAGTTCTGGGACTAGTCTAGTGGCATACCTTTGGACTTTTTCCAGCTTCGTCTTGTGCTTGACAAGGTACGGGCTCCATGCTGGGGCCGCATACTCCAGGATTGGTCTTACATATGTGGTGTACAAGATTCTGAATGATTCCTTACACAGGTTCCTGAACGCTGTTCTGATGTTAGCCAGCCTCGCATATGCCGCAGACGTTATTCTTTTTATGTGGGCTTCAGGAGACAGGTTTGGTGTGATATCAACTCCTAGATCTTTCTCTCTGTTCGTTTCATTAAGTACTTCATCTCCTATTCTGTATCCTGTGTTTGGCCTCCTATTTCCACCACCTAGTTTCATTACTTTGCATTTACTCGGGTTGAACTTCAACAGCCATTTGTTGGACCATTCACTCAGTCTGTCTAGGTCATCTTGTAGCCTCCTACTATCGTCCTCAGTTTCAATCCTCCTCATAATTTTTGCATCATCGGCAAACATTGAGAGAAACGATTCTATACCCTCTGGAAGATCATTTACATATATCAGAAACAGTATAGGTCCAAGGACTGACCCCTGCGGTACTCCACTCGTAACGTCTCGCCAATCTGAGACCTCACCCCTCACACTGACTCGTTGTCTCCTGTTACTTAGGTACTCCTGTATCCAACGGAGTACCTTCCCTTTCACTCCAGCCTGCATCTCCAGTTTTTTCACTAGCGTCTTGTGTGGCACTGTGTCAAAGGCTTTCTGACAATCCAAAAATATGCAGTCTGCCCACCCTTCTCTTTCTTGCCTTATTTTTGTTGCCTGGTCGTAGAATTCAAGTAACCCTGTGAGGCAGGACCTGCCATCCCTGAATCCATGTTGATGCTGTGTTACAAAGTTCTTTCGCTCCAGATGTTCCACTAGCTTTCTTCGCACAATCTTCTCCATCAACTTGCATGGTATGCAGGTTAGGGACACTGGTCTGTAATTCAGTGCCTCCTGTCTATCCCCTTTCTTGTATATCGGGACTACGTTAGCTGCTTTCCAAATTTCTGGCAGTTCCCCTGTTGCCAGTGATTTGTTATACACCATGGAGAGCGGGAGGCACAGTTCTTCTGCTCCTTCCTTTAGTATCCAAGGGAAGATTCCATCTGGACCTATAGCCTTTGTCACATCCAATTCTAGTAAACACTTCCTTACTTCCCCGCTGGTAATCTCAAACTCTTCCAGTGGTTCCTGGTTAGCTATTCCCTCTCTTATCTCTGGGATTTCTCCTTGCTCCAAGGTGAAGACCTCCTGGAATTTCTTATTCAGTTCCTCACACACTTCCTTGTCGTTTGTAGTGAATCCTTCTGCCCCTAACCTTAATTTCATAACCTGTTCCTTTACTGTTGTTTTGTTGTGTGTGTGTGTGTGTGTGTGTGTGTGTGTGTGTGTGTGTGTGTGTGTGTGTGTGTGTGTGTGTGTGTGTGTGTGTGTGATGTGAAAAAAAGAAAAAAAAATAGTAGTAGTAGTAGTAGTTAGAAAACAGTTAATTGACAATTGAGAGGCGGGCCGAAAGAGCAGAGCTCAACTCCCGCAAGCACGACTAGGTGAATACACACACACACACACACACGCACGCACGCGCGGGGCAATAAAGGTCTCTCCTCCCCCAACCATTGTAAACAACACTCTCAGTTCAAAGAAATTTCGGAAAAATAATCTGAAATTTGGTCGTGTCAAAAGGGGATAAATTTTCGACAGTATATTTTGGTGGCAGAGACGTGGGGGAGGAGAATATTAGGGGAGATGTGGGGAGGAATGTTTAGGGAGAAGTATTAGGGTAAGGGTAACGATGAAGCTTTTGGTGGAGGAGATATGCAATGGGTTACAGTTGGGGTAGTTGCGGTGGGCATTTGTGAGGGGTGATTTTAGAATAGTGGTGGGCATGGGTGAGGGGTGGTTTTGGAGTAGCGGTGGGCATTGGTGAAGACGTTTTTGAGATAGTTGGGGGCATAAATGAGGGCAGGTTTGTGAAAGTCAGGCCATTGATGAGAGTATTTTTGAGATAGTGAGGTGCAGTTGCGAGTTCCTCGCCACTGGCTATGGGTTAGTTAGGGGCAGTGATGTGACTGTCCTCTCATTTATTTTTGGCAAAATTGACCACAGAGTCAAAAATATTTAGATCTAATGAAAATAATTTTGCCATATTGTAAATTTCTTCTCACGCGAGCAAGCACCTGCGGCGATAACTTAGAACAATTGTCAAGGATCGGAAGCTTCTTAAAGAAAAAACACCAAAATTTTACTCTCTTTTCTGATCATCAAGAACTGGCTGGCTGAGATAAGTTTCCAAGGTATCTATTTTCAGAGGAAGAAACGCTCTCCATGCATAGACAAACTCTCAGTATATATCACATATCCATATGGAAATGTCAAGACACACAAGCCTGGAAACCCACTTCAGCCAATCATCAGCCAGATACCCACACCCACGTACAGACTGGCGAAACGACTCAACTGCTTGCTGACTCCTTATGTCCCTTGCGCCTTCAGCCTGAAGTCTCCAAAGGAATTTGTTGACTTGCTGCGGGGAACACGGGCCACAGGGATAAGAGCCTCGTTGGACGTAGAATCTCTGTTTACCAACGTACCTGTGGAAGATACAATCGGGATGATAGCCGACAGAGTGTACCGTGATCCGGCCTGTACTCCTCTTGACATACCAGAAAACAGTCTAAGGAAACTACTCCAAGCTTGTACTAAAGAGGCACCCTTCTTGAGCCCGGATGGACACATGTATAAGCAAGTAGATGGGGTCGCCATGGGTTCTCCCCTAGGTGTCCTGTTTGCAAACTTCTACATGGGTATCATCGAGCGAAAAGTCTTAGTCGACATGAACTTGAAACTGGCCATATACTGCAGGTATGTTGACGACATTTTTACACAGGTACCTGATGTCAGACATCTGCAGGAGCTGAAGGAGGCGTTTGAGCAGAGTTCCGTGCTGCGTTTCACTTATGAGATGGAAAAAGATGGGAAGCTGCCCTTTCTAGATGTAACAGTCATGGAAAAGAGCGGAGGTTTCCGCACTGCAGTCTACACTAAGGAAACGAACATAGGAATGTGCCTGAATGCCAACAGTGACTGCCAGGACAGGTACAAGAAGAGTGTTGTTAACGCTTATGTCGACCGTGGCCTCAGCCACAGCTCAGAATGGAAGCAAGTCGACGAAGAACTCTGTAGGGTAAGGCAGGTCCTAGTCAACAACGGCTTCTCCAATGGTTTCGTGGAAGACATCATAAGAAGGAAAGTGAAACGCCATGCAACCTCTGAAGAGACAACTAACACAACACCTATACCCCCCTATTAGACTATTTTACAGGAACTTCTTTTCCACAGCTCATAAAACGGAGGAAAGGGTCCTGAAAAATATTGTTAATAGAAACGTTATCCCTACAGACAAAAATCAGAGGATACAACTGACGATTTACTATAAAACCAGAAAAACGGCCAGCCTACTCATGAGAAACTCTCCAGACACAAAGCACAACGCTTTAAAAGAGACCAACGTCGTCTATGCCTTCAAATGCCCTCTTGGGGACTGTAAGCTCCAAAAAACCCAGTATAGAGGCAAGACAACAACATCTCTTTCTAGGCGTTTAACGATGCATAAGCAACAGGGCTCCATTAAGGAACATATAATCTCTTCCCACAACCAAACCATCGCCAGAGAAATCCTAGTAAACAACACAGAAATCATCGATAGATACAGCGATAGCAGGCAGCTTGACGTTTGCGAGGCACTACACATTAAAAAGTCAACACCAGCAATCAACAGCCAATTAATGCACAACTATATTCTACCCACCTCAAGACTCCGCTCCAATATAGAAGCATCAACAAATATGGACCAATAGGCTTTCTACAATCACTTCCATTCAATTTCCATTGTTTCATGTTCTGTCTTGTGTTGATGAAATTAATACCCTATTAATGCCACCTCACCCCATCCACCTCACTCAAATGTAGATATATACAAATCGGAGATGTGTAAGTTCAATTCAGTTGTGTATGTGTAAACTAAAGTCTTTGAAAATGTAATAAGTTTTACGAAACGCGCTCAAGTGTCGCGTCAGACTAGAAATAAAAATGAATTTTGGAGAATTGATTTTTGAATTACCACCAACAGTGAAAAGAAATGTACGAAAGATCGAGAAAATTCGTGTTAGAATTATTAATCTTACTTTTTCGGTCATATTTAATAATATATATATATATATATATATATATATATATATATATATATATATATATATATATATATATATATATATATATATATATATATATATATTGTGATGGGAAAGTGTTGGAGTATAGATGTTCGGCAGTCCTCCAATGGCAGGTGTCAATGCCTGGTCACACTTACAAAAAAAAGGTAGACTGCTTGTCTGTTGTCTGTGGTAAGTTAGACGGAGGAACACGTAAAACACAAAATATGATCAATGAAACTTTAATATATTTACTTTAAACATAAATGAAAATAAAGACAAATCTCGGGGGAATTAATAGTACAATTAAATAACAAAGATAAATGCAAAGACAATGTGAGACACAACAGTATAAAGGTGAAATAATAAAATGGTTCTGAGAATATTGGCTAAGGCTGAAACCTCCCTTCGTATACTAGCCAGTGAGCTTAGTATGCCAGAGAGAGATGTCAACTCTAAGAGCACAAGGAATATTCTGAAGCTGATAGCTGGTCAGGCTCAGACGTCGACTCAGGTAGAGGGCGCTGAGGTGCGGTGTGCAGGTGCGCGGTCTGCGAGTCACCAATCAGGGGCAGGCAAGCTGGTGAAGGGTAGTTAGCTGGTTTGAAGACGAGCCGACGTGTGGAGGGTGTGTGGAGTGGGGGGATCTTGGGTACGTTTTGCCTCCTGGTCAAAACGTTTTGTGCTACCGGTGACGTATCTTGAATGTAGCATCTATTACTTGTAGAATTGACATAGCTTGAAGTAGGGAAGAGCAGGCTCAATCTCTCTAGAAAGAGATTATCGTCACAACTCTCCCCCAAAGCCAGCGGTTCCGGGTGAAGTTACGTCTTCAGGTGGTAGAGTGGTAGGTGGAGTAGCCTCCACCTCATAGACTCTGGAGAGGGCGTCTGCTATGATGTTGTCAGAACCCTTGATGTAGAAGATCTCCAGGTTGAAACTCTGCAGATATAAAGCCCATCGTAGAAGCCGTTGGTTGTTGAATTGGGCTTGCTGCAGGAAGCGTAGGGGATTGTGGTCCGAGTAGATGGTGGTAGACCGAGTACCTTGCAGGTACGGTTCGAAGTGCTACAAGTTCAGGACGATTGATAGTAGCTCCTTTTCGATCGTGCTGTAGTTCCTTTGGTGTGGCTTTAATTTATAGCTGTAGTAGCTAACAGACAGAATCTCCTCGCCTCGTTGTTGCATCAGGACACCCCCGATGCCGGTACCACTGGCGTCGACATGGAGGATGAAAGGCTTCGTGATATCTGGCGAGGCGAGAATAGGATTAGAACAGAGCAGGAATGTTCAAAAGCAACGGTTTGCTGAATGGTCCAATTATACCGTTGCTTGGGGCTGGTTAAGGTGATCAAAGGTGTCGCCACCGTACTAAAGTTCCTCACAAACCTACGGTAGTAGGAGGCAAGACCAAGGAAGCGCAGGAGCTGCTTCCTGGTGGTAGGCTGTGGGTAATGCTGGATGGCTTGGGTATGTATGTTTAACGGAGCTAGGCTGCCACTCCTTATCTCATGACCAAGATAACGCACTTTACCTTTGGCAAAGGTGGACTTGCCCAGGTTGATATTGAGGCCGGCTGTCAGGAGCTTGGCGAACAATCGTTGCAGCTAGAGCAGATGTTCGTTCCAGGTGTTAGTCGCCACAACAATATCATCCAAGTAGGCGTAGGTGTTATCTAAGCCCTGGATGACGCGGTTGACAGCTCGCTGAAAAGTGCCCGGGGCATTACATAGTCCAAAGGGAAGGCGTTCGTATCTGTAAAAGCAGATATTTCCTTAACTCGCTCAGTTAAACATACCTGGTAATATCCTTTTAACAAGTCCAGCTTCGATAGGTACCGCGCATGACCAATGCCGTCAAGGATGTCATCTATTCTAGGTAAGGGGTACGCATCCTTGACAGTCACAAGATTTAACTTCCGATAGTCGGTACATAGTCTCACCTTACCATGCGGTTTCGGCACCAAGATGCAGGGTGAGGCCCAAGGGGACTCACAAGGGGTAGCCAGCCCATGATCCAGGAGGTACTGTACCTCAGCACGCATGACTTCCTTCTTGCTAGGGCTGATTCGGTAGAAAGGTTGACGAATCGGCCATGTGTCGGGGAGTAGTTGGATGTCGTGCTGAACCACATTACACTCCTGTGGATCATCGTTGAACAACTTCTGGTGTTCCTTGAAGATTCTGATGAGAGGTGCACTATTATTGTCCTGAAAATAGTTACTAAGATTAGCAAGGATTTCCGAGTTGGAAAGCACCGACTCAGTGTTAGTGCTTTCGGGAGAAGCAGGGATGGTTTCACTGTGGAAGTATGGACCTTTAAACGCGGAAACTGATACCAACACAGTGGGGGGAATACCTTGATACTGCTTCAGGAGGTTGACGTGGCACAACTGGGTCTTCCGCCGCCTATCTGGAGTGTCAAGAAAGTAGTTGTGGTTGTTCCTGCACTCCTTGATGCGGTAGGGTCCTGAAAACTTGTTTTGCAATGGAGAACCTGGCATGGGAAAATATGCCAACACGAAGTCTCCTGGTTTAAATTTCCTTAATTTGCTGCTTTGGTCAAAATGAGTCTTCATCCTCTCCTGGGCTTTCAATAGGTTGTCATTAGCAAATTTACGTACTCTGTCTAGAATGTGTTTTAAGTTTTGAAGAAACTGAGGCACATTCTGAGGGGTCACTGAAGGTGGCATTACGTACAGAGTCCTTGAAAGCTTTGAGAGGAGTATGGCACTTACGTCCATAGAGCATCTAAGGAGATACTCCTAGAGACTCATTGGGGAGACTTCGAAAATTGCATATAATGAGATCAAGTTGTTTATCCCAGTCCTTCAAAGTCTCATTGCAGAATTTCTTTAGGAGTGCTTTAATAGTCTGATGACTACGTTCAAGAGAACCCTGTGAAGCAGGATGATAGGGGCTGGACAGTACCTGTGTGATGGTGAACTCCTCCAGTGTCTTCTTGAAGAGATCACTGGTGAAGTTGGTGCCACAGTCGCTTTGAACCTCTCTTGGAAATCCATACTGGGTGAAGATCTTCAATAGGTGTTTCACCACAGTAGCAGCCGTAATGTTCTTTACTGGAACTGCTATGGGGAACCTGGTGGTAGGACACATGATAGTTAATATATAGGCGTTGCCAGAACTGGTCCGGGGTAAAGGACCAACACAGTCTATGATGAGTCTGTGGAAAGGTTCCGCAGGCACCTGGAAGGGTTTTAGTGGAGCCTGAGGAATAGAGATGTTAGGTTTACCTGCCATCTGACATATATGACACTGTTGTACGTATTTCTTTACGTCTTTTACCATACCTGGCCAGTAGTAGTCTTGTCTGATTCCGTGGTAGGTTTTGTTAAAACCATAGTGAGAAAGAGCTCCGTGGGCCAGGTGTAGAATATCGGGCCGTATGCTGGTGGGAATCACTAGTTGTTCGACATTGGCCCAATCGTCATCCTCCTTCAGCTTGCTGGGTCTGTATCTGCGGTAGAGCAATTCATTCTCTAGGAAGAACCCAGGGATACTGTCAGGTTGAGTCTCAGTCTGAAAGAATAATGGTGTTAATGATTGATCTTCCCTCTGTAACTTACGGAACTCCAACTTGGTAAGATTTGGAGGTAGATTCTGAGGGTCTTGAGGGACAGCGGTAGTAGTAGAGTCAGCTGGTTGCGGACGTGCAGCTTGTGCAAAGGGTGGTCACCAAAACCGGAGGAGAAACTTGATCACTTTCTTGAACCTCTGCTGTAACATATTCAAAGATGGGATTATCCATTACAGAGGTACACACCTGGGGTTTGTCCGTGATGATCAGGTTGGGCGGTTGCAGATCTTCTGTCAAGTCGTTGCCCAGGAGAAGTTTCACTCCAGGCATGGGAAAAGGCTTTTCCCTGATGGCGACTTGGACTTCACCGGTCACGAAGGGACAATCCAGGTGGACTCTGGCGAGTGGATATGGAGTGGTAGCAGTGATGTCAGTGATAAGGACGGTTTCCCCGGTGTAGGTGACGTTAGACACATCCGATTTCAACATAATGGACTGAAGAGCCGTTGTGTCCCTCAAGATCTTCAATTTGAAACGTCCCTCCGAATCTGTACCGTTGGTAGAGACAGTTCCAGGATACAGGTGTTTACTGAGGAGAGAAAGATCATTAACCTAAACACCAACATTCATTACAGGCTTACCGGACTTAGGAGGAGTCTGTTTGGGTTTAGTAGATTCATTGCTCTTGTATTGAGCCTTCACACATCTATCTATGGTATGTCCATAGAATTTGCAATACTTACAATACAATTGTGAGCTCGCTTGATCTGTACTCACTTTATCGTAACTGTACCAAGACTTCTTACTGGGAGGTGGTGATGGTGTCAGCCGGTGGATGAGGCTGTAGGTGTCAGCCGACTTCGCACATTTGATGTAGTCGGTTTCTTCTTTATCTGCTAGATATAAACGGACGGAAGGGGGAACACTTCTCAAAAATTCCTCAAATAGCATGAGGTTGATGAGTTCTGCAAATATAGAGACATGTGCTGCTTCCAGCCATTTCATGAAGTATCTTTTCTTGGTATTGGCAAATTCTAGAAAGGTGGTGGTACTTGCCTTAAGATTGTCACGGAATTTTCGTCTGTAGCTTTCGGTGGAGAGAAGGTAGGCGTCCAAAACTGCTTGCTTCAGGGTCTGGTAGTCATTCTCAGACGCTAAGGTACTGAGAGTAACTGCAGCCCTACCTGTAAGATGCACTCTGAGAAGGGTAGACCATTGATCTGCAGGCCAGCTAAGTTTATTAGCTAGGGTCTCAAAGGTGGTAAAAAAGACATCAATCTCTGTCTCAACGAATGGTGGCATTAACTTACTTGCATGGGAGACATTGAAACTTACGGGAAGACTGGCGGTAGCTTGCTGGCGTTGAGTGAGGTGTGTAGTTTCCAACGTGAGTTCTTGTTGACGACATTCTATAGCCATTGCCGCTTGCTGTTTGTCATGTTTGCGTTGTATCTCCAGGTAGCGTTGTTTTGCTTCAAGCTGTACTCGCTCACGCTCACGGAGTATTGCAATCTCACGTTCCGTGAGGGCCATCTCTCGTTATTGTTCTTCTTTCCTCAAGGCGGCCTCTCGTTCTTGTTCTTGTTTTCTCATTGCAGCTTCTCTTTCCCTTAGGGCCGCCTCTCTTTCTTGCTCTTCCGTCTTGATTGCAGCTTCTTCTTTCTGTGATTTGTAGAGCTGCTTGTTGTTGCTCCCTCTCGAGCTTTGCGAGCTCGAGTTTGAGTTTCATAGTCGCCAAATCAGTTTTATCTACAATAGAATAAGTTTCGTGAGTTTCAGAGTTAATCTTCCCTTCATCTAAGAGGTAATCCATGATTTGGTTATGTATTTCATTTTTGTTGGCTCCATGGGGAACATCTAGTTGATACTCGTGTGCAAGAGTTTGTAATTCAGATCTCTTGGCACGACACAAGGTCCCTATTTCACCAGCTGGATCGTTACGGAAAGCTTGGAGACGAAACATGGTGAAAGATAGCAAATAAATGTACACGAATATAGTTGTGATATGGTAAATGTCAGAAACAAGACATCGTGGCAACTGGTAACTATCCTGTGGAATTTTAATCTTTAACAATAAACGGTAATTATAGGATGGTAAATGATTAGTCAAAGTCGCAGGAAATCTTGTACCCGGTACTCAATGTAAGAGAATAAGGGCAAGAAAATCCTACTAAATAAGTGAAACTGAGTTTCTAAAACAAATGAAACATTTAATTGCTCCAAAAGTGAATTAGGTAGTCCAAGAATGTAGGCATACCTTGCTGAGTCTCTATAGGACATAGGCAAGGGTTTCCCACTAAATGAATATGATACTTACAGAATTAGCGTACTTTGTGCTCTGTAAAAAGAAAGCTAATTCCCTACCTAAGTAAATATCATCATCTCTGACCGACGTGTAGGGGTGCGAGTGTCAACTGGTGACGAGAACTGCTGCTGAGGTCCCAACTCAGTAACTTAGTCCGTGCTTGAGGAACTATGGCCCTCTTATCCTCCTTCGGTCGGATTGCAGAAGATAGGGTGCTTTGACCCGAAGACAAACCAAAGTACCAGGGTACCACAATGATGATCTGCCGATAATGTGAGAAATATCCTAGGGACAAAAGGTGGTAAACACGAGTAATAACACGGAGGGAGAGATGACCAATTAAGAGAATGACTGAGGCCTACAGTCACCACGTAATCCAAAGTTATCTCACACTCACCATGTGCTACTCTCGGAATGCACAATACACACAGCACCATAAAAATATGAAAATTAATGATAATATTGAAAAGCTACTTTAGCAAAGCGAAGTACGCTTACCACAAATTGACGTTCTGGTACTAGTACCTGAGTGAAGCTCCTAGGACAGGCCCCCATTAAATGTGACTGGAAAGTGTTGGAGTATAGATGTTCGGCAGTCCTCCAATGGCAGGTATCAATGCCTGGTCACACTTACAAAAAAAAAGAAACACTGCTTGCCTGTTGTCTGTGGTAAGTTAGACGGAGGAACACGTAAAACAAAATATGAACAATGAAACTTTAATATATTTACTTTAAACATAAATGAAAATAAAGACAAATCTCGGGGGAATTAAAAGTACAATTAAATAACAAAGATAAATGCAAAGACAATGTGAGACACAACAGTATAAAGGTAAAATAATAAAATGGTGCTGAGAATATCGGCTATGGCTGAGACCTCCCTTCGTATACTAGCCAGTGAGCTTAGTATGTGTTACGGCCCTCTCGGGACGCAACGGGGTTCTTACTCTGATGTTATTAGAGGAAGATGTATATCCGTTCCCAAGCCAGTAGTGGCTATCAAGGGATGTGATCCGTGACGCAAGTAACTTAAAGGGGGAAGGGAAAGAAAGCTAAGAACTTAAGATTATAATTACCATCACCAAATATATAAATAAGATATAAAATGAGTTCACAAGGGGGAGGGAAATAAACACTTATTTTCAGGGGAAAATACACTGAAGTCTTCTGCTGAAGACTATGGATCCTCGCTCTCTCTCGGTGCTGAGTCCTCGGTGCTTTCGTGGCCACACAACGAATCCTCTGAGAAGTCGAGCCTACCCTGGCCACAGGTCAGCCAAAACACAGGTTCACTGGGGGCACCGCCGTGGAGGCCGTCAACCACAAATCCAGCAGGGGCTCTGCTGGCAGGTTCCGGACCCGCAACGCTGGTCAGGCCACTCCACGAACGATATAAGGGGAACGCCCTGGACAGGAGCCTCGTGTGACACCACAAATCACTCTCCCGTCCTCAATACCCCAGTGGATGATCGTCTCCAACAGTCGGTCCCGGGTAATCCTTTCACTGCCACTCCACTGGCAGGCTAACACACCACAGTGTTCTTCCGGGGGGACGACTTCACAACTGCTGCAGCAAAGCTCAAGGTTCGGAGACGGCTGCCTCGGGTAGACTGACTCAACTCCCATCACAGCAGTCCCAGGTCGACTCTGTAAGCAGACACGTCATCAATAACTGGGACACTAAAACACCTCACTTACAGGCTCAGACACAAACGCCCACCTATCCACTTCATAGATGGCGTTGTAGTCTGAGCACCACCTCACCAGAGGTCAGCAGCGGCGGTGTAGAGTGCTGAACGGGACTGGAAACTGGCCCTTGTGGCCAGTACACGCCATTCTCACCAGGTGGCGTCGTCCGATTGGAGGGGTTTTCGGGAGCCGACCCACAGATGGCGCGGTCGTCACTACTCCGGGCTCGGACGCTGGATCCGGGTTCGTAACAGTATGCCAGAGAGAGATGTCAACTCTAAGAGCACAAGGAATATTCTGAAGCTGATAGCTGGTCAGGCTCAGACATCGACTCAGGTAGAGGGTGCTGAGGTGCGGTGTGCAGGTGCGCGGTCGGCGAGTCACCAATCAGGAGCAGGCAAGCTGGTGAAGGGTAGTTAGTTGGTTTGATGACTAGCCGGCGTGTGGAGGGTGTGTGGAGTGGGGGGATCTTGGGTACGTTTTGCCTCCTGGTCAAAACGTTTTGGGCTACCGGTGACGTATCTTGAATGTAGCATCTATTACTTGTAGAATTGACGTAGCTTGAAGTAGGGAAGAGCAGGCTCAATCTCTCTGGAAAGAGATTATCGTCACAAAATATATATATATATATATATATATATATATATATATATATATATATATATGCGAACAAGCCTGAATGGTCCCCAGGACAATATGCAACTGAAAACTAGTTATATATATATATATATATATATATATATATATATATATATATATATATATATATATATATATATATATATATATATTTATATATATATATATATATATATATATATATATATATATATATATATATATATATATATATATATATATATATATACCTTACTATTTGTTTTCGACATGCTCTTGGGGCTGCTCGTGTGAATTTGATGCAAATATTTGATATGTATCTCGCGTGCTGTGTCATCCGGTGACACATATTCATCCGCTAGCTTTGAATTTAGCTGTGTGTTTATCTTTGACTCCCGAAATGAATTTTTTCTGGTGATGGTAATGGAATATTTTCCCCGTTGGTTTAACGCGCCGTTGGCCTCTGTTGACCTGTTCACACACTGGCCCTTGGGAGAGAAGAAGGAAAGGAGGTTGGGAGAGAAAGAGGGGAGAGGAATAAGAAAGGATGGAATTGGAATCATTAGAAGAGAGGGAAGAGACAGGGAGAACAATGAGAGGAAGGAAATGGAAGTGGGGGGGGGACAAGGAGAAGAAAACAGAAAAGGGGAAATAAGAAACCAGATGAGAGAGGGAAAGAAAGACAGACGGAAAGATTAAAAATGCCACAATACACAAAAATGATGGGAAAAGGACAAGGGACATATGATGACCTTCGGAGAAAGAGTTAAAGTCAGTGAACAAAGTAGTAAATGGTGGGGAAGATAAAGGAAGAGGCCTGAAAGGTAAGGGAACAAGAGATAAGGGACGATAAAGAAATGTAAGAGGAAAAAGGAAATGATAGAGAAGACAAATAAATGGGATAAGGTAATGGCAGGAAAGGAAATGCTTAGAAACGGGTAGGTGAATAAAGGAAAGTAAATGCGAAGGTAGAAAAGAGAAGGATATCATAGGAAATGAAAACGTAGGAATAGGTAGAGGAGAAGAGGGAAGCAAAGTGATAGGTAAGAGAAAATGATGAATGAGTTTACTATATTGAAGGTAATGATTAAAAGGGAAAAGACAAGAAATGGAAAAGGAAGAGATGAGGGGAAAAAACGAAGGAAATGTTGGAAAGCAAAAGGGAGGAAGATAAATTGAAGCCACGAACGGAAAGATGAAAAGAAAGAGAGCGAGAAGGAAGGGAGCTAGTGAAAGAAAAAGGTAGAATAATACGCAGAAATAACAGAAGTAATAGTGGCTCTAACAAGAAAGGAAGCAATGGCTGTAACAAAAGAAATAGTCGTTGTAATAATAATAGTAGCAAGTGTTGCAATGACAGTAGCAGCAGCAACGACAGTAGCAGCAGAAGAATGGAGCAGCGATAGCAACACGGAGCAGCAACACAAGTATATACAGCAACAGCAGACGAGGAAAAGCCGGTTGTTTACCTATTACTTAAGCCTCTGACCTTGTGTTTGTCAGTGCTTTCACGCCTCTTGAATAATTAACTGGCTCGGGGCCGTGCTTGACCCCTTCCTCCGTTTGTTTAATCACCGGTAAACTCATAATTAGTGACCTTTCATATATATGATGGTGGTGAGTTGTTTATTTGTCTTGATGAAAGGTGAGAGGTGTGAGAGAGAGAGAGAGAGAGAGAGACTTTATATTGCCAATATAAATCCAGTTCAAAGCAAAATGCAGAGAATATAAGAATATATAAAACAAGGTATAACACAATATAAATATATATATATATATATATATATATATATATATATATATATATATATATATATATATATATATATATATATATATATATATATATATATATATATATATATATATATATGCGGAAAAACCACTATGCGGAAAAATTTGTGGTTTAATTTGTATGCGGAAAAAAACACAAAGAAATGGGAAAGAGAGTTGAACGTTTCGGCCTGTTAAAGCCTTTGTCAACACCGACCAGGCCGAAACGTTCACCTCTCTTTCCCATTTCTTTGTGTTTTTTTCCGCATACAAATTATCAGTGTTTAGTGATCGTCAATTGCATATATATATGTATATATATATATATATATATATATATATATATATATATATATATATATATATATATATATATATATATATTTTATTAAATATGACCGAAAAAGTAAGATTAATAATTCTAACACGAATTTTCTCAATCTTTCGTACATTATGCTTCACTGTTGGAGGTAAATCAAAAATCACTTCTCCAAAATTCATTTTTATTTCTAGTCTGACGCGACACGGGCGCGTTTCGTAAAACTTATTACATTTTCAAAGACTTCACAAATACACAACTGATTAGAACTTGCATTTCCCTGATTTTATATCTACATTTGAGTGAGGTGGGAAGGGTGATGTGGCATTACATTTGAGTGAGGTGGGAAGGATGATGTGGCATTAGAGGATATTAATAGGGTATTAAAAGTATCAACACAAGACAGAACACGAAACAATGGATATTGAATAGAAGTGTTTGTAGAAAGCCTATTGGTCCATATTTCTTGATGCTTCTATATTGGAGCGGAGTCTTGAGGTGGGTAGAATATAGTTGTGCAATAATTGGCTGTTGATTGCTGGTGTTGACTTCTTGATGTGTAGTGCCTCGCAAACGTCAAGCCGCCTGCTATCGCTGTATCTATCGATGATTTCTGTGTTGTTTACTAGGATTTCTCTGGCGATGGTTTGGTTATGGGAAGAGATTATATGTTCCTTAATGGAGCCCTGTTGTTTATGCATCGTTAAACGCCTAGAAAGAGATGTTGTTGTCTTGCCTATATACTGGGTTTTTTGGAGCTTACAGTCCCCAAGTGGGCATTTGAAGGCATAGACGACGTTAGTCTCTTTTAAAGCGTTCTGTTTCGTGTCTGGAGAGTTTCTCATGAGTAGGCTGGCCGTTTTTCTGGTTTTATAGTAAATCGTCAGTTGTATCCTCTGATTTTTGTCTGTAGGGATAACGTTTCTATTAACAATATCTTTCAGGACCCTTTCCTCTGTTTTATGAGCTGTGGAAAAGAAGAACTCTGTAGGGTAAGGCAGGTTCTAGTCAATAACGGCTTCTCCAATGGTTTCATTGAAGACATCATAAGAAGGAAAGTGAAAAGCCATGCAACCTCCGAAGAGACAACTAACACAACACCTATACCCCCTATTAGACTATTTTACAGGAACTTCTTTTCCACAGCTCATAAAACAGAGGAAAGGGTCCTGAAAGATATTGTTAATAGAAACGTTATCCCTACAGACAAAAATCAGAGGATACAACTGACGATTTACTATAAAACCAGAAAAACGGCCAGCCTACTCATGAGAAACTCTCCAGACACGAAACAGAACGCTTTAAAAGAGACTAACGTCGTCTATGCCTTCAAATGCCCACTTGGGGACTGTAAGCTCCAAAAAACCCAGTATATAGGCAAGACAACAACATCTCTTTCTAGGCGTTTAACGATGCATAAACAACAGGGCTCCATTAAGGAACATATAATCTCTTCCCATAACCAAACCATCGCCAGAGAAATCCTAGTAAACAACACAGAAATCATCGATAGATACAGCGATAGCAGGCGGCTTGACGTTTGCGAGGCACTACACATCAAGAAGTCAACACCAGCAATCAACAGCCAATTATTGCACAACTATATTCTACCCACCTCAAGACTCCGCTCCAATATAGAAGCATCAAGAAATATGGACCAATAGGCTTTCTACAAACACTTCTATTCAATATCCATTGTTTCGTGTTCTGTCTTGTGTTGATACTTTTAATACCCTATTAATATCCTCTAATGCCACATCATCCTTCCCACCTCACTCAAATGTAATGCCACATCACCCTTCCCACCTCACTCAAATGTAGATATAAAATCAGGGAAATGCAAGTTCTAATCAGTTGTGTATTTGTGAAGTCTTTGAAAATGTAATAAGTTTTACGAAACGCGCCCGTGTCGCGTCAGACTAGAAATAAAAATGAATTTTGGAGAAGTGATTTTTGATTTACCTCCAACAGTGAAGCATAATGTACGAAAGATTGAGAAAATTCGTGTTAGAATTATTAATCTTACTTTTTCGGTCATATTTAATAAAATATGTCTACAGGAAAGACTGCTACCAAAATATACTAATATATATATATATATATATATATATATATATATATATATATATATATATATTATATATATATATATATATATATATATATATATATATATATATATATATATATATATATATATATTATTAAATATGACCGAAAAAGTAAGATTAATAATTCTAACACGAATTTTCTCAATCTTTCGTACATTTCGCTTCACTGTTGGAGGTAAATCAAAAATCAATTCTCCAAAATTCATCTGATCGAAATGAACAAACTGATCGAAACTGTGAACGCCAAGAAATCCGGACTCCACCTGCCAAAGATCTTTGGGGAATATAAACCTGGATATGCGTATGGAAATGTCAAGATGCACAAGCCTGGAAACCCACTTCGGCCAATCATTAGCCAGATACCCACACCCACGTACAGACTGGCGAAGCTACTCAACGGCCTGCTGACTCCTTATGTTCCTTGCGCCTTCAGCCTGAAGTCTCCAAAGGAATTTGTTGACTTACTGCGGGGCACACGGGCCACAGGGATAAGAGCCTCGTTGGACGTAGAATCGCTGTTTACCAACGTACCTGTGGACGAGACAATCGGAATGATAGCCGACAGAGTGTATCGTGATCCAGCCTGTACTCCTCTTGACATACCAGAAAATATTCTAAGGAAACTACTCCAAGCTTGTACTAAAGAGGCACCCTTCTTGAGCCCGGATGGGCACATGTATAAGCAAGTAGATGAGGTCGCCATGGGTTCTCCCCTAGGTGTCCTGTTTGCAAACTTCTACATGGGTACCATCGAGCAGAAAGTCTTAGTCGACATGAACTTGAAACCGGCCATATACTGCAGGTATGTTGACGACATTTTTACACAGGTACCTGATGTCAGACATCTGCAGGAGCTGAAGGAGGCATTTGAGCAGAGTTCCGTGCTGCGTTTCACTTACGAGATGGAAAAGGATGGGAAGCTGCCCTTTCTAGATGTAACAGTCATGGAAAAGGGCGGAGGTTTCCACACTGCAGTCTACACTAAGGAAACAAACATAGGAATGTGCCTAAATGCCAACAGCGACTGCCCAGACAGGTACAAGAGGAGTGTTGTTAACGCATATGTCGACCGTGCTCTCAGCCACAGCTCAGAATGGAAGCAAGTCGACGAAGAACTCTGTAGGGTAAGGCAGGTCCTAGTCAATAACGGCTTCTCCAATGGTTTCGTCGAAGACATCATAAGAAGGAAAGTGAAAAGCCATGCAACCTCTGAAGAGACAACTAACACAACACCTATACCCCCTATTAGACTATTTTACAGGAACTTCTTTTCCACAGCTCATAAAACGGAGGAAAGGGTCCTGAAAGATATTGTTAATAGAAACGTTATCCCTACAGACAAAAATCAGAGGATACAACTGACGATTTACTATAAAACCAGAAAAACGGCCAGCCTACTCATGAGAAACTCTCCAGACACAAAACAGAACTCTTTAAAAGAGACTAACGTCGTCTATGCCTTCAAATGCCCTCTTGGGGACTGTAAGCTCCAAAAAACCCAGTATATAGGCAAGACAACAACATCTCTTTCTAGGCGTTTAACGATGCATAAGCAACAGGGGCTCCATTATGGAACATATAATCTCTTCCCACAACCAAACCATCGCCAGAGAAATCCTAGTAAACAACACAGAAATCATCAATAGATACAGCGATAGCAGGGGACTTGACGTTTGCGAGGCACTACACATCAAGAAATCAACACCAGCAATCAACAGCCAATTATTGCACAACTATATTCTACCCACCTCAAGACTCCGCTCCAATATAGAAGCATCAAGAAATATGGACCAATAGGCTTTCAACAAACACTTCTATTCAATATCCATTGTTTTCGTGTTCTGTCTTGTGTTGATGAAATTAATACCCTATTAATACTCTTGTTCTGTCTTGTGTTGATGAAATTAATACCCTATTAATACCACATCTTGTTCTGTCTTGTGTTAATGCCACATCACCCCTTCCACCTCACTCAAATGTAGATATAAAATCGGAGATGCGTAAGTTCTATTCAGTTGTGTATTTGTGAACTAAAGTCTTTGAAAATGTAATAAGTTTTACGAAACGCGCTCGTGTCGCGTCAGACTAGAAATAAAAATGAATTTTGGAGAATTGATTTTTGATTTACCTCCAACAGTGAAGCGAAATGTACGAAAGATTGAGAAAATTCGTGTTAGAATTATTAATCTTACTTTTTCGGTCATACTTAATAATATATGTCTACAGGAAAGACTGCTACCAAAATATACTAATATATATATATATATATATATATATATATATATATATATATATATATATATATATATATATATAATAAAAGTTTACAGAACGTTGAGTATGACGTATTTGAATTATGAGGTATAAAAGTAACATTGTAAATTGGGATATAATGTATTTTGTATATAAGGTGCACTACATACGTAGAAAATAAGGTATAGAAGTATCAAGAATATATAAGGATCAGGTATGAAGTATAGGTTATGGCGGCACTGTCAAAAGGGGAAATTTGTTGCCTAAAAGTTGTGCTGAATGTGAGGAGGAGTGTGAGAGGCGTCTCTCTCTCTCTCTCACTCACACTTCTCCTCTTACCATTCTCTTCTTTTTCTCCCCCTCCCCATTTTTCCAAGTGCTTTATAGTAGAGATGACTTAGCGCTTTCTCCTAGTAGTTTCCTTGCCTCCCCCCCTCTTCATCAACTTTTCTTCTGTCTGGTTCTTCTGCTGTTCATCTTTTCCTGTTCCTCCTATCCTGTTTCCATGCTCCTCTTCCACTTATTTCACCTCCTCATTCATTTGTTTCCTCCTTCCATCTTTCTTCTTTGTCCATCATCCTCTAATTAAGTTCTGCTCCACCCCTTTTCTTTACCTCCTTCCCTTTCCTTCCTCTCGCCTCCCCCGTCTTTACCATCCTCAGTCAATAAACTTTGCAACCTTTACTCGGTACAATTACCCTTTTTCCCCTAGTGGTCTGTAGGGAAGGTTGAGTAGGAGAGGGGGTGAATGGGCAGGGGTGGGGGAGAGATGAGGGAAATTGGAGAGGGATGAGGGATGTTATGAATGGGTGAGGGGACGTCTGTGATGGATGAAAGAGACTGGGGGATGGCAGCAGGAGGTGGGTGGTTTGAATGTGGCTCTGGGGTGGCTGGCTGAGGTGGCTAGGGTGAATGGCTGACTGGGATGGGTGACTGAGGTGGATAGCTAGGATAGGAGGATGGCTAGGTGGCTACATGGCTAGGAGGCTGGCTAGGT
This sequence comes from Procambarus clarkii, assembly GCF_040958095.1. Lineage (NCBI taxonomy): Eukaryota > Metazoa > Arthropoda > Malacostraca > Decapoda > Cambaridae > Procambarus > Procambarus clarkii. The sequence continues at coordinate 36,933,768 of NC_091191.1, forward strand.
GGCTACATGGCTAGGAGGCTGCGTGTATCATGGGTATATTGCCTGGGAACTAACTGGTGTTTTAGTGTGATATACGAGTCAGCCCAGAGAGCACCGCCGGTCACTTGCCTGGTAAATGATCAACTCTGGATATACATCACATCGTGAAACAATATTTCCCAGCTTCCGGGTGTACGTGTTACCTGCTAATAGTGCTTACCAGCAGGGAGGAGTTACCTCCTGGGTACAATTCCTCACAATTTACTAACTAGTGAATATTTACTCACAGTTGTCAATAAATTTTGTACCATGTGCTCTTGAGTGTATTCCACCTAGTGTATTCTTGAGTGTATTCCACCTAGTGTATTCTTGAGTGTATTCCACCTAGTGTATTCTTGAGTGTATTCCACCTAGTGTATTCTTGAGTGTATTCATAAATTCCACATCAACTGCTTCCGCAGAGACTTAAATGTTACGGAAGCTTTTGAGTGTAACAAATTAATTGTTTCTATCAGCAGCGGAGAGAACTGCTAATTAAGAACATCTTGCTTAAAAACTGCTGTAATATCCGGAGGCTTGTCGAACATGAAGTGTGATAGATGTCGAAAACTGAAAATTAAACTAATCGTAAATACCCATAAATGTTGCAAAAAAGCCTCTGTGTACTGATTGCTTGCAATACAGAATCAGAAACAATAAGAATTTGAGCTAATTAGCTATTTAATATTTGCTATATATTTGCTCTCTTCTCCCTTTTTCTGTTCATGGTCTTCTCCTACGCTCCCTTGCTATCCTCTTCTTATTCCTATTGCTATCTCCTTCGGTGGTTATAATAGGAGCTGCCTCGTATGGGCCAATAGGCCTGCTGCAGTTCTCATTACTACTATCCCCTACACCTGACTTTCCTCCTCAGCTCTCTCTTGCCTATTTAGTGCCTGTCCCTACCTCATCATCACAATCGACTTGAGAATGGTCCAGGACGGTCCGAAACGTCGTCGTCCCCTCAACTTCTAGTGTGTGGTCTGGTCAACATTTGCTATATAAATTAACGGATGTGAATATTGAGAATATATTTGAAAATAATTTATTGAATTATTTTACATTATTTTCTTTTAATTTGTAAAAAATTAGATTTTTAAATGGGTTATATACAAAATAACGAAAATATTTTTGTTTAATTTAATGAAACAAAAGTTCATAGAGTAAAAAGGAGACCATTATGTGTCGGGAAAATTTCAAATCAAAAGTCCACTTAAAAGTTTATTGTGTTGACGAGGGTTCACGAGAGTAAATTATGCACCAAGTGTTGTAAATATTCTCAGTTATGCGCACTTTCATTTCCCAGTGGTCATGGGCCTGTCTCGGCTCCTGTTATCTCTCACCACAGTATATTTCCCAGTGGTAATGTACCCAGTTTTGGACAACATGGCAATTTATTGTTTGCAGAAGATTTTCATATTTTATATACAGTATATAAAAGGCTTTGTTTTTCCCCTTCAGTTTTCATTAAACTGGATCATGTTTGTTACTTCCATCACCGGCTACTGGTTAGAGGTGATGGCCATGGGGCCCACTCCATGGTACGGTACATGGAGACTCTGCAGGGGGTACATGGAACCTCTGCAGGGGGTACATGGAGAATCTTCAGGTGCATGAAATCTCTCCAGGGGGTGCATGAAGCCTCTACAGGAAGTGCAAAGTTCCTCTGCAGGGGAGGCATTTTGCATATTCCTTACATGATCTTGTTTGCTCCGAATACTTGATATTACTCTGATTGTCATTTTTTTTAGATTATTATTTTTTATATTTTATGTTAATACTCAGAAATAAATGTCCTCAGGGTCTGAGTGGTGTAGTGGGTTAAGGCGTACTAGTTATGGCAGCTACTGGACGGTAGTTGTGCTTTCTGGGTTCGAGGCCCACTGGTGGGTGTTGTCCAAAGATATTATATATATATATATATATATATATATATATATATATATATATATATATATATATATATATATATATATATAATGATCTTGTTTGCTCCTTGATCTTGATGATTTATGATGTATGATCTTGATCTTGTTATATATATATATATATATATATATATATATATATATATATATATATATATATATATATATATATATATATAAATAAATAAATTAGGAGACTGACTAGGAGAATGTTGTTGAATATGTCCGAAAGGGTAAGATTAATGATTCTAACACGAATTTTCACAATATTTCTTAAGGTTTTCTTCACTGTCGAGGATAATTGAAAAATTAACTCTCCAACGTTTATTTTCACATTTTTATTTATGGTCTGATGCCTAGAAGCGTTTCGCAAGACTTCTCACATTTTCAAAGACAAATTTTTATGTATTCCGTTTCATGCTTATATATTTGTTTTTGGGTGAGGTGATAGGATACAAGTGTTTTTGGGTGTTGTGAAAGGAAACAAATGGGAAAAGTCAGAACACAAAACAATGGATATATACAGGGTATGTAACCATGGGTATACATTTTATCTGTTTGCTTCATTGCTGGTTCGGAGTCTTGAAGTGGGTAGAATGTAATTTTGTGTTAATTGGCTGTTGATTGCTGGTTTTGACTTTTTGATGTTAAGGGCCTCGCTAATGTCGAGTCTCCAGTTATCGTTGTATCTGTCGATAATTTCTGTGTTGCTTGTTAAGATTTCTCTATTGATGGTCTGGTTGTGTGAGGAGATTATATGCTCCTTGATGGAACCCTGTTGTTTATGCATTGTTAATCGCCTAGAAAGAGACGTTGTTGTCTTGCCTATATGTTGAGATCTTAGTGGCTGACAGTCCCAAAGTGGGCATGTGAATGCATAGGGGACGTTAGTTTCTTTCAAGGCGTTCTGTTTGGTGTGTGGAGAGTTCTTCTTGAAATTCGTGTATATAGTAGGTATATAAAAGCACGCGTGCATTCGAATGCAACGTTGTGTTAAATTTTCAAAGCAATCAGTAAAGAGGTTTTGGAGATTTCCCTCACATGAAAGCTCATATGAAAATCAGTTTTTTTAAAAAGCATAGTTTTACCTGTCACAAACGTGACATCTATATAGCATGTATATAAAAACACGCTAGTATGAGAATGGAACGTTGTGTCAAAATTTCAAAGCAATCGGTGAAGAACTTCCGGATATTACAGCGTGTGTTGCTTTTATGTGCAACAGATGGCGCTGTTTACCAAAAACCGCATGTTTTTGCCTGTCCCAGGTGTGGCATGTATATAGTAGGTATATACAAACGCGCGTGTATTTGAATGCAACGTTGTGTCAACATTTCAAAGCAATTGGCAAAGAGGTTTTGGAGATATCCCTCATATGAAAAAACACAATTTATAAGAAAAACATGTTTTTACCTGTCACTGGCGTGACATCTATATAGACTATATAAATAAAAATGTATATATTCGTTGATTCAAAATCGCTAATCACTGAAAGTTCTTCACCGATTGCTTTGAAATTTTCACACAACGTTCCAATCGCATCCAGGCAGGTTTTTATATGCATAATATATAGATGTCACGTTTGTGATTGGAATAAACATGATTTAAAATTAAAACTGTGTTTTTCATGGTCTTCGAAACCTATTTACCGATTGCTTTGAAATTTTGACTCTTCATTGCATTCAAATAGGCGCATGCTTTTATATACTACTATATACATGCCTCACTTGTGACAGGAAAAAACATGCTTTACTTGAAAACCAGTGCAATCTGTTGGATGTAAAAGGAGCACACGCTGTTATCTCCGAAAATTCTTCACCGATTGCTTTGAAATTTTGACATTACTTTCCATTTGAATACGTGTTTGTTTACGTTTGATTTTTGCGTGTTTTTATATACCTACTATATGGATGCCACACCTGTGACAGGTAAAACCTGTTTTTTTAAAGAGCGTCATCTGTTGCATGTAATAGCAAAAAACTCTAGACTAAATATGTTGCGATTCCATTTCAATATTTCCGATTGCATTGATAAATATAACTTTCATAGATTTCGACTTATTTTGATTTTAATTTAAATATTTTGTGTGACATTTCGTTGAAACTGATCTATGTTGTTTACCATACTGTTCAATTTGCGAGTATAGTTTTTTTTTTTTTTAAATTTTAATTTTTTTCATTTCGTTTTTTTTTTAACTTCTACTTATTTTTCAGTGATGGGGACATCGGATCATTTGATGTTCACATTTTTCAAATGATCAAATGATCTGATGGGAACATCAGATCATTTGGGAATGCATCGGACGAGGGAGTGGGGAATGGTGGGGAAAACGAGGGGACGGGAGTGGGGAGGACGAAGGGATGTGGTGTAATGGTGGGGATGACGAGGGGACGAGGGAGTGGGGGATGCTGGGGAGGACAAGAGGACGGGGGGGGGGTAATTGTGGAGAGGACAAGGGGACGGGGGAGTGTGGCATGGTGATTAGGACAAGGGGACAGGGGAATGGAGAAAAGTCAGGACAAGGGGACAGTGGAATGGGGGATGTTGGGGAGGACGAAAGGACGGGGGAGGGAAGGAATGGTGGGGAAGACGAGGGGACAGGGGGGAGTGGGGAATGGTGGGCAGGGCAAGGGGATGGGGGAGTGGGGAAGAATAATGGCAACAGGGGAGGGGGGAACGGAGGGGGAGGATGAGGGGACAGAAGAGTGGGGAATGGTTGGGAGAACGAAGGAACGGGGGAGGGGGAAATGGTGGGGAGGACAGGGGAAGGTGCTGAGCCACAGCAATGCCTGGCCGGGTACTGCTAGTAGGTATACAAAGACACGCACGTATTCGAATGGAATGTTGGGTAAAAATTTCAAAGCAATCTGTGAAGAACTTTCTGAGATTAGCGATTTTGAACAAAACGAGATGAAGTGCAGGAATCAGAATGAATTTGGTCTGCAGATGCACAGACTCGGAAGAATTTAGTGTGAGTGGAGAAGTGCACAGTGATGCATTGTTGCTAGGACGGCGCAAGGACTGGGATGGCCTAGGAATGCTATTCAACTAAATTTTGACATTACTGCCAGTTTCAAGTTATTAGTAATGCTCCACAAACTATTTATATCCTCTATGTAACATATATGTATAATTCTATACATCAAGTTATGTGTTCGAGAACTTCTAGCAAAGTAACGATTACCCACACATTTTGTATTATGTCCTGCATCCACTTTACTAGTAACATAGTCATACCACGCACACACACATATATAAATGTCTCTTATATTTACCTACATCCCATCTCTGCCACCAATATTGTCATACCTCACATAGACACACATTTGTTACTGTATTTCCCATAATAACACCACCAACAACACACCCGCTTATTCAATTACATGCTGTATATCTCTGCTTCCTACATAGTGATGCCATGCAAATGTTTGTGCACTTTATACATTACCATTAAGGTGTAAACACCTAAACACTTTCTCTATTCCGTTCAGGATCCCATCTCTGCCACCAGTCCAACGACACCCCTTAGACACATTTACTTCTCTTGAACACTACTCGAGTTACAAGGGGTAAAAACGCCCCAAATGACTCATTCCTAACTCCATCTTAGCTCCCACCCATGTGACAGAAGTGTCACTGTTTGTAATTCGTAAAAAGTGGTAAAAAATATATTTGTTTAAGTTTATATATTTACCAGATATGAAGGAAATGACACATTGAGAGGTAATGCGTTTTTCTTCATTCGTGGTGAATGAGTGATTTTAAGTGATTTTCCATAGTGTGAAGTTAGGTTTACTATATAGTGAGGTTAAGAGTGCTACATAGTATGAGGTTAGGTGTACAATATAGTGAAAGGCTTAGTTTACCACTTAGCTTGAAGTTAGGTTTACTCACAGTTTGTGCGTTTTGGTGTACATTGATTGATGGATCAAGCTCAGTGAATGAAATGCATTCTAGTTTCATCATTCTTAACTGTAACATATAACTCGTATCACAATAAAGTTCATGTATAGTCATGCATGAATATAGAGCACGACTATGTGTAAATATAGAGTATATGACTATGTATAGTCATGCATCAATATACAGCATCACTATGTATAGTCATACAGGAATAAACAACATGAATACCAGTAAGATAAACAAGGAATATTCTGATCTACTTCTCTTTCTTACACATGTAAATATTCTATATAAATTAAATAATGGTTTGAATTAAGACATTTTTGCCTGTTCTGAATGTTAATAATTTATTGAAAACAAATCATCTCTCTGACTCAATGATGTAAAATGTTTAATTATAAATCTTGTAAGGATTACTTCTGGTATTATTTGGTAAAATATATATCTAGTTAAATTAATTTGGCCAACAAATAAATATACATCATACAAATTATGACTGTCAAATTTTGCAAATGAATTAATGTATTTTGGAGTAATCACAAATCTTTTTATTTGTGTGTGAATATTTACGAGTAATATCATATTGTAAATTTTTGTTTATGGCTGATTTATGCTGGCGGTATCCTGTTGGTAGACGTATAATTTCCACATAGTTAGAGAGAGGTAAGGATCCTCTTATTGGACTTGAACAGCCAATCACACTCCATTATACTTACACCTGCAGCCAATGACCATCCGTCATGGTCACCACATGACGGCTAATCACCACCCGACACTTTCCTACCTAATCAGGTGGTGTCAAAAGACCATTTTTGTGTACACCTTCTGCCAATCCCAAGCTGTGACATGCGCATCAATAACCAATCGCTTTCTAACTGCCCTGTTCACAGCCAGTCATCCAAGTGTAGCAGCCAATTGCAGTACGACGCGTTCAGTTATGCAGCCAGTCACCACTAGTCCTGTCCATATAAATAAGTAATCACCTGCTGCATCTCCATCTACTGGCAAATTATTCATTACACATATATGTGGGCGGTCAACAAATGTTGAGTAACGTGTACACACACACACACACACACACACACACACACACACACACACACACACACACACACACACACACACACACACACACACACACACACACACACGCACACACGCACACACACACACACACACAGCCCCGGCCCCAGCGGCATGCATGGAGCGGCCCTATGCGGCCCCAGCATGGAGCCCGTACCTTGTCAAGCACAAGACGAAGCTGGAAAAAGTCCAAAGGTATGCTACTAGACTAGTCCCAGAACTAAGAGGCATGAGTTATGAGGAAAGGCTGCGGGAAATGCACCTCACGACACTGGAAGACAGAAGAGTAAGGGGGGACATGATCACAACCTACAAAATCCTCAGGGGAATCGACCGGGTAAACAAGGATGAACTATTCAACACTGGTGGGACGCGAACAAGGGGACACAGGTGGAAGCTGAGTACCCAAATGAGCCACAGAGACGTTAGAAAGAACTTTTTCAGTGTCAGAGTAGTTAGTAAATGGAATGCATTAGGAAGTGATGTGGTGGAGGCTGACTCCATACACAGTTTCAAATGTAGATATGATAGAGCCCAATAGGCTCAGGAATCTGTACACCAGTTGATTGACGGTTGAGAGGCGGGACCAAAGAGCCAGAGCTCAACCCCCGCAAGCACAATTAGGTGAGTACAATTAGGTGAGTACACACACACACACACACACACGCACACTAACACGCACTCTGACACTAAAAAAGTTCTTTCTAATATCTCTGTGGCTCATTTGGGCACTCAGTTTCCACCTGTGTCCCCTTGTGCGTGTTCCCCTTGTGTTAAATAGACTGTCTTTATCTACCCTATCAATCCCCTTCAGAATCTTGAATGTGGTGATCATGTCCAAGATTCTGAAGGGGATTGATAGGGTAGATAAAGACAGTCTATTTAACACAAGGGGAACACGCACAAGGGGACACAGGTGGAAACTGAGTGCCCAAATTTCACACACACACACACACACACACACACACACACACACACACACACACACACACACACACACACACACACACACACACACACACTGAGTGTGTGTGTGTGTGTGTGTGTGTGTGTGTGTGTGTGTGTGTGTGTGTGTGTGTGTGTGTGTGTGTGTGTGTGTGTGTGTGTGTGTGTGTGTGTGTGTGTGTGTAAAAAAATAAAAATATAGTAGGTAGTAACAGTTGATTGACAGTTGAGAGGCGGGTCAAAAGAGCAGAGCTCAACCCCCGCAAACACAACTAGGTGAATACATGACGCAGGAGGAGCACATAGCCCACAGAGCAAGCAAACAACAATATAACTCTTCCCATTTGAGCGTAGCTACACACCCCAATGCTAATCCACCCCATGCTAACCAGCTCACACCTTCTCAGGTCACTCCCTTCCCAAATCAGTCCTCCCTGCCCCTGCTTATCTCCCCAACACCTCCCTTGACCCCTCTGACCCCACTGCAGTCAAATTCATCCCATATTCCAAGGACCCCCTCATCACCTCATCCCCGAAAACCTGTCCAGCCCTCAACCCCCAAAACCCACCCAACCCTCATCCCCTCAACCCCAAAAACCTACCCAGCCCTCACCCTTCCTCATCCCCTCTCCTTCCATGTGACCCCCCACCCTTGCGAGGGGGGTGAGAGGTTCCTATCTGCCTTCCTAGAATCCCAGCCCCTATTAGCCCCCCAAGCACGCCTCCTGACCTCTTTCACACCCCAGACACCCCCCGGATCCCCCCGGACATCCCCCGGATCCTCCCCGCCCCCAGTCATCCCCCAGACACCCCCCAGATCCCCCCAGACCCCCAGAGAAAGGGAGAACTCTGGTACAAGAGTTTCCATGCAGAATCTCAAGGTTTGGTACAGCAATGCTGATGGGGTATCTAATAAAGCAGAAGAGATAAAAGAAAGAGTGAGTGAAGCAGATCCTGACATAGTTGCAATTGTGGAAACTAAAATTTATAACATGACCTCAGATGCAATCTTTCCTGAAGGGTACCAGATGATACGAAAAGAGAGGACACAGAGACAGGGAGGGGGAGTGGCACTCCTAATAAAGCGGAAATGGAAGTTTGAAGACCTGGGAAATCGGGTTACCAATGAGTGCACAAGCTTCATACATGGAACTCTGACAGTAGATGGGAGGAAGATTGTGATCTTGGTAATCTACAATCCCCCACCAAACAGTAGAAGACCCAGGCAGGAGTATGATGACAACAACAAGGCATGTATAGATGAACTGCAGAAGGCAACAACACTAGCCCACAGAATGAAAGCGAAGCTGCTGATCATGTGGGACCTAAATCATGGAGAGATAAATTGGGAATCAAGGCATGGGACGAAACGTGGGGAGCAAAATTAGTAGATGTTATAGACAGGAATTTCCTAACACAACATGTGAAGGAAGACACTAGGGAAAGAGGAGGAGATGCACCGAGCCTATTAGACCTGATTTTCACCCAGAACGTAGAAGATATCGAGAATTTAGAGCATGAAATTCCTCTAGGGGCCAGTGACCATTGTGTCCTAGTCTTTGACTACATGATGGAATTCAAACTTATGACCATGGGACAAGAGATCTGGGAAAGGAGAGTTGACTATAGGAAAAGAGACTATAAGAGGATAAGGGACTATCTGGGTGAAGTGCAGTGGGAGGAAGAAATTAGAGGAAAAACAGTCCAAGATATGATGGACCTAGTCATACAGAAATGCCAGGAGGCCGAAGAGAGATTTATACCAACAGTAAAGGGAAAAAATAAGAAGGAATATAATAATCCATGGTTTAATAGACAGTGTCAGGAAGCAAAAATGACCAGCAGGCGGGAGTGGAGGAAGTACAGAAGACAAAGGACAGAGGACAACATGATCAGATACAACAGAGCTAGGAACGATTACATTAACATAAGACAAACATCGGAAAGGGACTATGAGAACGATATTGCAATCAAAGCCAAAAAACAACCTAAGTTACTACACAGTCATATAAGAAGAAAAATGTCGGTGAACGACCAAGTGACAAGACTAAGGAAGACAGAGGGGGCATATACTGAAAGTGACAAGGAATCTGCGGGGCACTGAATGCGAGTTTCCATGGAGTGTTCACAACCGAGCCTGAGCAGCTCCTATTATTGGAAGGGGTTACCCTAGATGAAAGACTATCAGATATAGAGGTGACAGCAGAGGAGGTAACGAAACAGTTGACAACTCTAGATGCAACTAAAGCAGTTGGACCAGACAAAGTATCACTGTGAATACTAAAAGAATCAGCACAGGTCCTCAGCGTGCCTCTGGCAATGATCTTTAATGAGTCACTTATGTCGGGAGAATTGCCCAGTTGCTGGAAGAAGGCAAATGTCGTGCCAATCTTCAAGAAAGGCGATAGGGAGGAGGCACTTAACTATAGACCTGTATCACTGACAAGCATCCCCTGTAAAATACTGGAAAGAATAATTAGGCTACGACTGGTTGCACACCTGGAGAACATTAGGTTTGTGAACAAACATCAACATGGGTTCTGGACAGGGAAATCGTGCCTAACAAACCTGGAATTCTATGATAAAATAACGAGGATAAGACAGGACAGAGATGGTTGGGCAGACTGCATATTTCTGGACTGCCAAAAAGCCTTTGATACAGTACCGCACATGAGACTGCTGTTCAAACTCGAGAGGCAGGCGGGGGTGGGGGGGAAAGGTCCTAGCATGGATAAGGAACTACCTAACAGGAAGGAGCCAAAGAGTTACGGTAAGGGGCGAGAAGTCGGACTGGCGAACAGTAACAAGTGGAGTACCACAAGGATCGGTGCTGGGACCAATTCTATTTCTTGTATATGTTAATGACATGTTTACAGGCGTAGAGTCCTACATGTCGATGTTTGCGGATGACGCAAAGTTGATGAGAAGAGTTGTGACAGATGAGGATTGCAGGATCCTCCAAGAGGACCTGAACAGGTTGCAGAGATGGTCAGCGAAATGGCTACTGGAATTCAACACGAGCAGGTGTAAAGTTATGGAAATGGGACCAGGAGATAGGAGACGAAAGGGACAGTACACAATGAAGGGGAACAGCCTACCTGTGACAACACGAGAAAGAGACCTGGGTGTGGCCGTAACACCTAATCTATCTCCTGAGGCACATATAAATAGGATAACGACAGCAGCGTACTCTACACTGGCAAAAGTTAGAACATCATTCAGAAACCTAAGTACGGAGGCATTTAGGGCGCTTTACACTGCCTACGTGAGGCCAGTCTTAGAGAAAGTCGCCTCATCATGGAGTCCCTATCTGAAGAAGCATATAATGAAACTGGAAAAGGTTCAGAGGTTTGCAACGAGACTCGTCCCAGAACTACGAGGGATGGGGTATGAGGAGCGTCTGAGGGAACAGTGCCTTACGACACTAGAAAGAAGAAGGGAGAGGGGGGACATGATAGGAACGTATAAAATATTCAGAGTGATTGACAGAGTGGACATAGACGAAATATTCACACGGAATAGTAACAGAACGAGGGGACATGGATGGAAACTGGAAACTCAGATGAGTCACAGAGATGTTAGGAAGTTTTCTTTTAGTGTGAGAGTAGTGGGAAAATGGAATGTACTTCAGGAACAGGTTGTGGAAGCAAATACTATTCATAATTTTAAAACCAGGTATGATAGGGAAATGGGACAGGAGTCATTGCTGTAAACAACCGATGCTTGAAAAACGGGATCCAAGAGTCAATGCTTGATCCTGCGGACACACCTAGGTGAGTACACACACACACTCATTTTCACCCAGAATGAAGAAGACATCGAGCATTTGGAACATGAAATACCACTAGGAGCCAGTGACCATTGTGTCCTAGTCTTTGACTACATGATGGAACTTAAAATTGTGACCAAAGGACAAGAGGTCTGGGAAAGGAGACTTGATTACAGGAAAGGGGACTACAGGAGGATAAGGATAAGGGAGAAGTGCAGTGGGAGGAAGAAATTAGAGTAAAAACAATGCAAGGAATGATGAACCAAGTCATATGCAAATGCAAGGAGGCTGAAAAGAGATGTATTCCAACGGTAAAGGAAAAAAGCAGGAGGGAATATAATAACCCATGGTTTAATAGACAGTGTCAGGAAGCAAAAGTGAGAATCAGGAGGGAGTGGAGGAAGTACAGAAGACTAGGACTGAGGACAACAGGATTAGATGTAACAGAGCTAAGAACGATTACATTAACATAAGACGAGTGTCGGAAAGAAATTAAGAGAATGATATTGCAATCAAAGCGAAAAAGCAACCTAAATTACTACATAACCGTATAAGAAGGAAGATGTCGGTAAATGATCAAGTGACAAGAGTGAGGAAAACAGCAGGGGCATATACAGAAAGTGACAAGGAAATCTGCGAGGTACTGATTGCAAGTTTTCATGGAGTGTTCACAACCAAGCCTGAGCGGCTCCCATTGTTAGAAGATAATACCCTAGATGAAAGACTATCAGATATAGAAGTGACAGCAGAGGAGGTAATGAGATAGTTGACAACACTGGATGCAACTAAAGCGGTTGGACCAGACAAAGTATCACCGTGGATATTAAAAGAGGCAGCGCAAGCTCTCAGCGTGTCTCTGGCAATGATCTTTAATGAGTCACTTATGTCGTGGGAATTGCCCAGTTGCTGGAAGAAGGCAAATGTCGGACCGATTTTCAAGAAAGGCGATAGGGAGGAGGCACTTAACTACAGACCCGTATCACTGACAAGCATCCCCTGCAAAATACTTGAAAGAATAATTAGGCTAAGACTTATTGAGCACCTAGAGAGCATTGGGTTTGTAAACAAGCACCAACATGGGTTCTGCACAGGGAAATCATGCCTAACAAACTTTTTAGAATTCTATGATAAAGTGACAGGGATAAGGCAGGACAGAGAAGGCTGGGTAGACTGCATATTTCTGGACATCCAAAAGGCCTTTGATACAGTACCGCACATGAGGCTGCTATACAAACTTGAGAGGCCGGCAAGAGTTAGCGGAAAGGCCTTAGCATGGGTAAGGAACTACCTAACAGGAAGAAGCCAAAGGGCAAAGAGGCGAGACGTCAGACTGGCGAACAGTAACGAGTGGAGTACCTCAAGGATCGGTGCTGGAACCAATCTTCTTTCTAATTTACGTAAATGATATGTTTACAGGAGTGGAATCCTACATGTCAATGTTTGCGGATGAAGCAAAATTAATGAGAAGAGTTGTGACAGATGAGGATTGTAAGATCCTCCAAGAGGAATTAAACAGGTTGCAGAGATGGTCAGAGAAATGGCTACTGGAGTTTAACACGAGTAAATGTAAAGTTATGGAAATAGGATCAGGTGATAGGCGACCAAAGGGACAGTACACAATGAAGGGGAACTGCCTACCTGTAACGATTCAAGAAAGAGACCTGGGAGTGGACGCAACACCTATTCTAACTCATGAGGCACATATAGATAGGATAACGACAGCAGCGCACTCTACACTGGCGAATATTAGAACTTCTTTCAGAAACCTAAGTGAGGAGGCTTTTAGGGCGCTTTACATTGCCTACGTGAGACCAGTCTTAGAGTATGCCGCGCCATCATGGAGTCCCTGAAGAAACACATAAGGAAACTGGAGAAGGTTCAGAGGTTTGCGACGAGGCTTGTCCCAGAGTTACGAGAGATGGGATACGAAGAGCGTCTGAAGGAACTGAACCTTACGACACTAGAGAAAAGAAGAGAGAGGAGATATGATAAGGACATATAAAATACTCAGGGGAATTGTCAAAGTGGAAATATAGGAAATTTTCACACGTAATAATAATAGAACGAGAGGACATGGGTGGAAACTGGAAACTCAGATGAGTCACAGAGATGTTAGGAAGTTTTCTTTTAGCGTGAGAGTAGTGGAAAAATGTAATGCACTTGGGGAACAGGTTGTGGAAGCAAACTCTATTTATAATTTTAAAATTAGGTATGATAGGGAAATGGGACAGGAGTCATTGCTGTAAACAACCGATGGCTGGAGGAGCGGGATCCAAGAGTCAATGCTCGATCCTGCAAGCACAAATAGGTGAGTACACACACACACACACACACACACACACACACACACACACACACACACACACACACACACACATGTACACGCACACACACACACACACACACACACACAAGTAGGCCAGCGACGGTAGGAGACACACGCGATTAGCGAGGTCCGTGGAAATTCGTCAATTTCTCGGGACATTGAAGGATTATAGAGGCTAGATCATAGTATTTGGCCTCTAGCAGTGTGTAGCTAGCAGGGTGCTACATAGCATAGTCATATCGCTAGCGATAGTGCGAAGAAACCAAAGTGTAGCTAGTGGCATCAGCGGTGCATACAGTGTGGTGGACCGCGTAGAGCGACCTGACCTGACGGCCAGGTGGGACGACCCGCCGTGGAACTGCTGATTGTGTTTATTGGGTGGTGACTGTGACTCCAGAGATTTGTGTAGATAGAGCAGAACTGCCATCATCAATCTACTAGCACTTAAAGAATCACCAAGTGGAAGGCGACGACGGAGCACCATCATCAACCATACATCATCATTACTCATCTAGTTGTGTGAGCGGGAAGCAGACTGGTATGTTCCCCCTCTCTGGTCAATTAATCAGGTGTACAGTGTGAGGTAAAATATTATCAAATTCTTGTTCAGGATAGTATATATATTTAAAATTTCAGAGTGGCTCATTCTGGGTACAAGTTACCGCTTATGGGAACTCGTGACACGCGCACGCACGCACGCACTCAAGCCCATGTACGAATGCACACACACACACACGCACACACAGGCTAGAAGG
>NC_091191.1:36948994-36991494 GCF_040958095.1 Procambarus clarkii
ATTGTGATCCCAGCACCTATTGTCTTGGTACCTCAGTGTGATCTCATCACCTATTGTCTTGGTACCTCATTGTGATCCCAGCACCTCGTGTCTTGACAGCAACTATGCTGTGTGTTGAGGGCTGTTGGTGACAGAGCACACATCCTTCATCACTCAGCCTGGAGCTGGTTTCCAATCATTGACTTTATTGGCAGGAAGGAAGAACATCTCGACTCACAGATATTTTCAAGCAATCGGAAGAGCACAGGAAAAGCGTTCTTGCCGAGTCCAGGATAAATGGGTAACATTTTCACTCAGAACTCAGTCAGCCGAAGGAATCGGAATTCACCTTTCGCTGAGGAGGTGCGATTGAGTTCGCCGAAAATCTTTCTGGAACTTTGTAAGGACATTATCAACGTCGTATTTGAATGGCTCCCTTGTCAGTGCTATGGCAATGTGATTAATATTAATATCCTGGAAGTATCGCTGGAACTCTTCAGTGATGCAGTTAAGGTGCTTTGTGACGTCTGCCTTGAGCAGCTGGTTGATGACTTCTTCAATGATTTCAGGAAGTAGGTGAAATTAGGTCGCATTTCCCTCGTGAATCAATTTCACTCCAGAGTTGCAATTTTGCAGTGAATACATTGAAATGGTCCTCATGGTGGATGATGTCGCTCAGATGGCCCTGCAGTTTCCTGTTATGTTCATTTAGAGTTTCGAAGACATGTGCATAGTTGGTCAAGTGAGTTTGAAGGTATTAGTGCTCATCTGTCTGAGTAGTTCGTTTTTACTAAGATTGATGAGGAAAGTTTTCACTTCTTCACTAAGCTTACAAAATTGAGTGAGCAACTTTCACCTTCTACAGCCAGCGGCCTTTTGTGTAGACCGACTGAACATGGGGTTCAGCATCCATGTTTTCACACAGTTCAACGCCAAGGGGCGTGAATCTTGTCATGGTCTATAAGTTATTAAGTAGAGGTATTGGTAATGCCTTGGAAGCTGAAGCATCCCTACCACTGTAAGACTGTTACGTTTGACAAGTGCCAAGCATCCTGATAGAGATCATAACATTGCTGGAACACCGTCTCTACACTGACTACATCCCTCTATGTGTGATGCATGTGTGATATGCTCTGAAGTCTGTTGGATGGATGCAACGCCATCCACCCTAATTTTCTTCAAATTTTATTTTTGTTACTTTAAATAGGCTGTACAAAGTGGATGTAAGATAAAAGAAATTGGAAAGAAATGAAGACAGAATTAAGGCAGAATAGTTCGTTATTTACTCTACATATACCAAAGTTAATGAAATTATCAATAGAAGTGGGGTCCCTAACTGGAAACTGAGTAAACTGCACGACAGCCTGCCCCTGGCATGTTCATAAAATATTTAAATAGGAACTGCAGGATACATATAACACCTCACTAACATCACTTACAGAGGTCTAAGATCATGAATCGACCAGAGGAAGATGGGGGGGGGGGTGGAGGGAATGATCTATGACGAGGCCACATAGGGCCTGGAGCTTGGGTCTGAGTTCTGGGAGTTCAATCCTCAAGAAAATTCGAGCCCGTGTCTATTTTAATGTGTCTATTCTCATCTTAGTAGCATATTTATGTGGGAAGGGAACAATAAACTCCACCTACATGAGAGAGCCTGAAGCTATCTTACTCCAAAGCAACGGACAGAATCCCTTCCGTATAAGGCTCGCTTATACGGAAGGAATCAGGCAAGCCGGAGCAGGTGTCCCACTGCAATTACCTGATTAGTAAGTTGTGGTAAACCGACTGGTCATTAAATGTGGCCCAGCTGACCTGACCTCTTGGGTCAAGGAACCATCTCACACACTTAAGGTGTGAGTTACCATTGTCAAACATCAGGATGGCTGCTGCCAGCAATTCCCTCCGGTGCTAATTTATATTACCAACATCCCATATTATAAGATTCTCTCGCAATTCTCACCTCATCTCTCTCTACCCCTTCCCCACCTCCCCTTCTCGTGAAATAACTTTTCCCCTCACAGGGGTGGAAACCTTCAGAGTTAGAGTACTGGCCGAGAACTTTTCTTTTCCAGAGATGTTCCTACGCCAGAGGCTGGCATTCTCTGTTACCCGCGTCGGTACTAAACAGGCGGTGGCCGAGTGTCCAGGTGACTTGTATGTAAACTGACGTCACTGACTTTCTCTCTCTTTCCCTGTTTCATGTCTCCTCTCCTTCTCTCCCTCCCTCCCTATCTCTCCTGCTTTCTCCTCATCCTCTTACTTTATTTCCCTACCTCCCTTACAACTCCATTTATCCACGCCTGCTCTCCTTTCCTCCATTTCTTCCCTTCTTCTCTACAGCCCTCTCTCTCTATCTTCTCCCCTCTCTAGTGGCTTCAATCCTTCAGTCTCCCTCACCGCCTCCTCGCCTCTTCCCTCCCCTTCCTCCCCATCTATCGCCCACTGTACTTCTTCATTCTGCCTTCCTCTTGACCGCAGGAAATTGCGTTAAGATAGCACGAGAGGAAAATAAACAGAGTGTCAAGAGGAGATATTTCTTCCTCTACCCCTTCCCTTCCAAATTCAGCTACACCTACAATTCTATTTTCCTTCCATTTCCTCTTTTCTATCCAGCAACTCTTCCCTTCGGCTAACAATAAAATCCGCTCCTTCTATTCCCTACAACCCACTTAGCTAAATCTACTTACATTCGTTGATCTCTCCCTTCTATTTAGCCCCCAACTCTATCCCCTGCTCCCCCTTCCATTACCCAATCACTTCCCTCCCACTTAACTCAGCACTCACAACTCTGGAACAGGCAAGTCCACATCCCTTTGAGCCTCGGTGTTAACTACTGAAAACTCTTATCAAAAGTCTTGGATTGCTTCTTAGGTCATCAGTTGGTGGTCCTGAAGGTGTCCTTCCGGCACAGTTTACTCCCCCCCCCCCGAGCTGTGTGGGAGCCGTCAATCCTTCGGGAGGAGAAATTGACGGGGGCCAGAAACAGAACAGAAAAGTGACGGAATGGAAGGGGTATAGATGAATAGGGAAGGGTAAATCTAAATGATAGATGAATGGAATGGATAAATGGATGACTAGTGATGTTGGAGGTTCCCTTGTCCTCCCCACTATGGGGGATGGTGGGGAAGATGACGGAGGAGTGGGGAATGATGGGGACGACGAGGGGACGGGTGAGTGGGTTGGTGGGGAAGACGAGGAGATGGGGGAGGGGGGTATAGTGGGGAGGACAAGAGGACAGGAGAGGGAGAAATGGAAAGGAGGGCGAGGGGACGGGAAATGGTGGGGAGGACGAAGGGAAGGAGGGGGTTGTTGTGTCTCAGCGACGCCCACGCGTTGCTGAGCCACAGGAACGCGTAGCCGGGTACAGTTAGTATTAAATAAATATATTTGGTTAGACCGCATTCAGGAAACATATTTTGTTCGATCGTATATATTATTAAAACAACATTTTAGATCGAATATATGAAGCAACTCTATCAACTCACCCCTACTCCCTCAACTCACCCCTACCCCCACAACTCACCCCTACCCCCTCAACTCACCCCTAACCCCACAACTCTCCCCTACCACCTCAACTCACCCCTACCCCCTCAACTCACCCTACCCCCACAACTCACCCCTACCCCCACAACTCACCCCTACCCCCTCAACTCACCCTACCCCCATAACTCACCCCTACCCCCTCAACTCACCCTACCCACACAACTCACCCCTACCCCACAACTCACCCCTACCCCACAACTAACCCCTACCCCCACAACTCACCCCTACCCCACAACTCACCCCTACCCCCACAACTCACCCCTACCCCCTCAACTCACCCCTACCCTTACAACTTACCCCTACCCCCACAACTCACCCCTACCCCTCAACTCACCCCTACCCCCACAACTCACCCCTAACCCCTCAACTCACCCCTACCCCCTCAACTCACCCCTACCCCACAACTCACCCTACCCCCACAACTCACCCCTACCCCCTCAACTCACCCTACCCCCACAACTCACTCCTACCCCCACAACTCACCCCTACCCCCACAACTCACCCCTACCCCCACAACTCACCCCTACCCCCACAACTCACCCCTACCCCCACAACTCACCCCTACCCCCACAACTCACCCCTACCCCCACAACTCACCCCTAACCCCTCAACTGACCCCTACCCCCACAACTCACCCCTGTAACACTGTAAAAATGTTTGGTTTAGTTTATTTAAAATATATTTAGTATATGAGTCAGAGACAAGGATGTGAGAAGGCGCCAGTTTGGTCGGCCTGAGACTCACACCTCTAAGCGTTAATGACCTCAAGTGACCTGAGGTCAGATCATACGAATTTCACCTTGCTTCTGCTAATCTTATAATTGGAGCCTGGTAGCCTTCAAACATGCCGACGTTTAAGGAGTGGCTTGGTAGAGTGCCTGAGGCTATCTACTTGTGGGCGGAGTTAGCTACTAGGTTCCCCAATATATACTCGGAGAGCAGAGCATAGAAAAGAGAAGAACAGGAGCCAGCCAGCAGAGCAGAGAAGACGGCCTAGCCAGGGAGGCTGTCGGCTGGCAGGGCGGGACAGTCTCTGTCAACTACAGACCCCCCCCCCTCTATAAAGCTATAGGCAGACACTTGGTGAGTTGAGCAGTTGAGCATTAAGGTGACTTGGTCGTGTTTACAAATGTTGTGTGAGGATCAGGGGCAGTCAAGTTGTAGGGTTCTCAAATTCGTGGATGATGGCAAACTTTGAATATTAATCTTTAACATTTTAATTGAATTGCTTAAATTATGATACTTATCATGTGAAATATAATTGAATTTATTATTTAAATGGTCTTTAACTTTGTTCCCTAGAGTTTTTGAGTTGAGATGAGAAAGCCTCTGCCATTACTGGTTCATGATTTTAATGAGTACATGATACAGATGGAACATACTAATAATGACCTCTTGATAACATTTGAGAATTTGGTGATACAGACAAGTTCCATTCCTTGTCTTGTATGTAATGGTCTAGAATGGATGGTGGCAGCATTTCTTCTTCTCCTATCCATGTTTCTACTTCTATCTATCTACACCTCTCCCTCCACCCCTCTCCAAACTCTCACTTTCAACTAATGACCCTCCTCGCTCCTCCCACTTCTCTCCCTCTCTCACCCCACACCCTCACTAATTACTTCATTATTTATCACTTCCCTTTCGTTTCTCTTAAACATTTGTGGCAATGAACTGTATTCTAGAGTTCTCTCTAGAGTTTCGGGTAGCTGATCAAGTTACGGCGCCATGTATTCTTAGCACCTAGGTAGTCACATATCTAGGTTACAAGGTGTGGACACGAGAGAGGCTGCCGTACGAACTCTGGGGGTGCTTTACAATAGTTAGCTAGCTGGGGACGGGATAACGGACTAGAGAGAGCTGCTTCCCCCGGCCTCGTTAGTTAACTGGGGGGTTGGAATAATGGACAACATAGAGCTATTTCCCCCACCCCCCGTTACACCCCTACCCCCACAACTCACCCCTACCCCACAACTCACCCCTACCCCCTCAACTCTCCCTTACCGCCTCAATTATCCCCTACCCCCACAACTCACCCTTACCCCCACAACTCACCCCTACCCTACAATACACCCCGACCCCCACAACTCACCCCTACCCCCTCAACTCTCCCCTACCGCCTCAATTCACCCTTACCTCAGTAGTAGGGATGGCAACGCACAGGGGAATTTTTTTGGGGGGGAGAAAATTCCCCTGTGTGAGCCAGGGTTTTCAGGTAAATTTAGAAATTCCCCTGTGTGAGCCAGGGTTTTCAGGTTCCAATATCATGTCTGTGAGCCAGGGTTTTCAGGTAAATTTGGGGAGTCACAGATTTGGAAGTAAGGATTTCTTATAATGAAAAATAATGTCATACGAGTTTGTTAAAGTTCTTATGAGAAAAATAATTTCCAAGACATAGAAGTTTGTTAAGGCCTTATGGGACAAATTCAAGTAACGTATGTAGCTCTTTAGGGTTTCCAGGAGAACTCTACGGACATATTTTACATGTTTTCAACTTACAAAATCGTCTATGTAAGCCTTAGTTATTCATATAAATTTAGAAAGTTATCTTTATAAGTCAGGGTTTTCAGGGTTTCGTACATCACACCCCCCCTCCCTCCCTCCCCCTTACCTCGCAATCTGTCGCGTCACCTTTATTTACTTTACGCCCGGCCAGCCAGACGTCGCATACAGGTTACCTCTTATCTTATCTTATCTTCTCCATAATATCTGGACCGTCCCTCCTCTCTCTCTACTCTTCATATTATTCCCTCTTCCTATTTTCTGACATACTAATATTTTATTCCTTTTTCATTAACCAGTCAGTTTTATACAAATCAACCGAAGCATCTCAATGTAACCTTTAATACTGAAACTATCTCAGAGACTATCTAAGCTGGCCCCAGCTACCTGCCCCAGGCTATCTGCCCGAGGCAATCATCACCTGATTACCTGCCCCAGACATCTACCAGTCATTGTCGGCGTTCGCCACCGTAATAATTTATATATATATACATTAGGCGTTAATAAAACTTATTTATTTATTTATTTATAATTTATTTAGTCATCTAATTCATAGTTTACACAATTTATAATAAAAGAGTTTATTCCCAGTATTCGCCAATCATTCTCGCTATTAATAAAACAGCCAAACACTCACTCAGGGGCACACTATCGTTATTACGCTCATTCAGGGGCCCCCTCAGATCGCCAAAGTCTCAGAGGCCTACACTTTCAGTCAACATTCAATCTTCATCCTGTTCACAAGGTTCCCCTAGCCTAGTCATATCATCATGTCAGTGTGTCCTCTGTGCCTGTCTCCTATCAACAACGAAATCGTGCATGTGTGTCAAACACGATGTTTAACATGCCTTGGTGAAATGTCCATCAACGCTCTTCAAGAATGCAGACTGTACTGTATAGGATGCAACGGGCCTACACCGCCTGGACATTTTGACGTAACCTGTACCAGCTGTGGACAACTCTATTGTGCAAATCGTAAGTACCGCTTTTTCTCGCACATTCAATAAACTTTCAAAGAAAATATATATCCGAAACACACATACATACATACATACAGACAGTCAATTTATATATATATTATTCTCATTTCAGTTCATGGTTCTACTTCCTGCCCATACTGTCGTTTCTCCGTTAACCGGGAACCTCCCACCGAAGCCAGAAACGTCATTGAACCTCCACCCAAACGCCGTCGCATCATAAATAACCGTACGTTTTCACAATAATTTTCGTAATTTTAAAAGTTAATAATTGTATTTTTTAACAAGTGTATAAACAAGTAATAAGTACTCATACAGAAAAATATTTCCATTACAGGAGTTCCTATTCGTTATCAAGAGAATCTCATACTTGGTGGAATCAACATCCCAGCTCGTAAGTAATATTATTATTTATCTGTAATTCAGTTTTTCCTCTTATTTAAACTTTTTGTTTTTCCTCTTAATAATAATTCCTCTTATTTACACGATATTTTCCTATTAAGGTTTTCAAATCCTCTTATTGTTTTCAAATTTGTTTTCCTCTTAATGTTTATTCTTTGCTAATATTATATTACAGAATCTCCCCTGGATTCAACCCAACCCTCTGAGTGGAGCACGCCTGTACGCAGTCAACCCCAGCTGTCCCAGGAGCTAGAAGAAGATGCACCAGACGGCAACCAGCAGGCATCCTCAGATGAAGAAGAAGAAGACAATCAACCCCCTGTTCACGACATATCAGATGAAGAAGTCAACGCTCCAGATTCCCCAGAGGTACTTAACTTAGATAACGTTGTTCCGCGAGTGTTAGAAGTCATTAACCATTTCGAAGGTTCATTCTCGAGACATTCGTTCTCCATTCCCGGTCATTTAGACGCTGACCCCAGCTTATATATAAATAGGTATAGGGAATTTTTTATACAATATATAGACAATCAGTTCAGACAAATACAGGAAGAATTCCCTCCCTCATTTCACATTTACCCTGATGTAAGCCTAATTTTGCAAAAACTTAATCATGCCGACGATCAATATGAAATATTAGATGAAGTATTTTCAATTAGAGGCGAAACTCAGACTGTTACACAGGAAGAGGTGGAAGTTCTTGTAAATTCATGGGTTGACGAAATGTCTGCTAAAATTGACGAATGCCTAAAAAATGTCCAATCCTCAAGTGTAGGAATTCATTCCATGTCAGGCTTTGCCATTAATTTTTCATATATTCGCCACCCTATGCACCTTGGATCTTACGTACCATATCCTGCAAAATTAAGGGGTAAAGAAACAATATTTAATCCTGAAAGTGAAGGAGATGAGTGTTTGTTACAGTGCATTGCCGCGTATAAAAACTTAGCATTGGGCAGGACTATGAATAACGTTAGAAAGTGTTACAAAAGCCTTCAATGGTGTAGAAGATTCGTAGTATGGGCAGATGAAATCAGATTTCCCGTATCATTTGATAACCTTAAGAAAATAGAGAAGCTTAACAAAATTTCTATTTATATTTATACAGTAACTCATGAAAGTAACAGATACTATCTTAGTTTAGCTAGGAAAAGCCAGGAAAAGTATGCCGATAAAGTTCCTTTGTTGTTATTAGAAGGCAAGCATCTCTGTCTGATCAAGGATTTTGATAAATTTGTAAAGAGTATTAACCACCATTCTGGAAGGATTCCTAACACTCATAAATTCTGCAAAATTTGTCTTTTGCATGCTCCCTTAGATGAAATTCAGGCTCACGAAGAGTCATGCACTGTATCCCAAGTATTTTCGTTCTATAATCCTAGTGATAAAATCAGTTTTAAAAATTACGGTAGGACCTATAGCCCAACTCACACCGCCTATTACGATTTTGAATGTCTATTAGACCGTCAAAATCCTAGAGGCATGGTGGAATGTAAGCATAAAGCAATTGCTTATGCTTACATGATTTTAGACAGGGAATTCAATGTCGTAGAAACGTATTCATACGTAGGCCCAGACGCGGTCAATCATTTTATTACAAAGCTAGAAGCCTCATGGAAAGCTATTCATGCTCAGCTCCCCAACTTCCCTAAGAACTTGTCTAGAGGACAGGAAAGAATGTTTCAAAGACAAAATACGTGTCAATTGTGTCATCAAACTTTCAAGGATAAGAAAGATAAACATAGACATCATAATCATGCTATTCAGGAAAATAATTACTTAGGTGCTTATTGTGCTCGTTGCAATTTACAATGTAAAAATGCTCGTAGATACTTGACCACATTTTCCCATAATGCTGCCTATGATCTGGGAATTATACTTAAAGAACTGTCCAAAAATCCTCACCGCGATGTAGAAATTCTAACCAAGGAAGGATTAAAATTTATGCAAGTCATCATAGGTAAACTTAAATTCCTAGATAGCCTAGCTCTCCTTAATGGGTCATTAGGAACCTTAGCAAGCGAGCACGTTGCCGGTAAGAAAGCCACCAAGTACACTGAACACATACTAAATAGCGTATCCGATGAAGCTAAAGCTCTGTTAATTAAAGGTAAACAAAGCCTATGTTATGATTATATTTCTTCCATGGACGTGTTAGACGAACCTCAGCTCCCTTCGCGAGATAAGTTTTACAATGTTTTACATGACTCTCCACTGTCTGAAGAAGATTATAACAATGCTCTTAAAGTATTTAATTTAGGGAACTGTACAAACATCAAGGATTACCTCATGTTATATTTAAAAGTTGACGTGGGAATGCTAGTTGATATATTTACACTTTGGCGAACATCACTGAAAGAAATTTATGAACTAGATATTGTTTTCTATGTATCACTTCCTAGTTATGCTTGGGACGCGTTCTTATTTAAATCAAAAGTTGTACTTGACTATGTGTATGATCAGAATATATATGATTTGTTGAGAAGGAATCTTAGAGGAGGGTTCATATCTTCCATTAGACAATTTACACAGGCTGTTAACGAGCACACTACATCTAACCCTAGCTCTGATGACGATACTCACATTTTGTACCTCGACTTTAACAGCTTATATGCAGCGTGCATGGCTGAGGTACTTCCCCAGGGAGGGATTAGACAATTAACTGACCTTGAGCGGGATACCTTATTAGGGCAAGGGTTACAACATATCCCCTGTAATCAAGACAAAGGTTATTGGATTTTATGCGATACAAAACATGTATCTCCCGAGGTAGCCAGGTATACTGATGATCTGCCCCTTGTACTGTCTCATACTAATATAACGGAGGAGTTTTTGTCAGAGTACAGTAAGAAAACCCTTAATGATGAAAAACGTAAGCTCCCACCTAAAAATACTAAGTTAATTGCATCCCACTTGCCCCAAAACGACTACTTAGTAAGCCTTGATTTCCTGCAATTGCTATTAAAACTTGGACTAGAAGTTGAACGAGTAAAAACAATCTATGAATTTAATCAGGCTCCCTATTTAAAAGATTTTATTTCAACCAACATTCGAGAACGAGCCAATACCACCTGTAAAGTTAAAGGAAAAGCTTTTAAACTCATAAGTAATAGTCTGTACGGGAAATCAATGACAAATATATCTCGATATGCTAATACTCACCATCTAGTAACGACAAAACATTCATTCTTAACTCATGCAAGAAACCCTTTGTATAAACGAGCTGTCTCTTTAGGTCAAGATAGGGTTCTCTGTACAGTAATGAAAGACATCCTTAAAGTTACCACTCCTTCTTACATGGGATATCAGATCTTGCAGATAGCCAAGAGGCGTTTATACGAGTTCTGGTATAATGTAGTTAAAGCCCATTATGGGGAGAGAGCTAGACTAATTTATACGGATACAGACTCATTCATATTTACTCTGACCTGTAAAGATGCTTTCCAAGAAATGACAAAAGCTCCTCTAGTAGATTATATGGATTTTAGTAATTTCGACAAAGATCATCCCATGTATTCTGCTACTCGCAAAGGTGAACTAGGACTCCTCAAGTCAGAAGTAAAGCAGAAAATCATAACTGAATTAATTGCACTCAAGCCTAAAACTTACTCTCTCCTAACCCTTGATAAAGAACATTTATGTAAATGTAAAGGGATTCCTTATCACCAACAAAAGAAAATAACACATGCATCTTTTCAGAACACATTAGAGACAAATACAACTTTTAATTTTGTATCCCGATCTATTCGTAATGCTAATGGACAGATATGCACGTGTAAAACAACTAAGCGCGGTCTGTCAGCTTTTGATGACAAGAGGTACCTCATTAGTCCCACAGAGTCATTAGCTTACGGTCACCCAGACATTCCAGAGCGTGAGGTACAGGTACAGGTAGAGGAAGAGGTACAGGAAGAGGTACAGGTAGAGGAAGAGGTGCAGGTAGGGGATCCAGTAATTGTAGATAATCCCCAACCAAGACGTCAATTGTTCCCTATTTTTAATCTTTGGGAAAAGCGGGATAGAGTCGCTCAGCAATTATTCCCTAACAACAACAACTAAGTCTGTTACTGTATTGTCTATGTATTATCTATAACTATATTCAAATGTCTATGATATTGTATTGGCTATGATTTGTTACTGTATTTGATATGAAAATGACTAAGATTTGTTACTGTATTGGATATGATTTGTTACTGTATTGGATATGTTATGACTATGATTTAATGTCTATGATAATATATATTCTATGATTTTATTACTGTATTTGATATGAAAATGACTATGATTTGTTACTGTATTGGATATGATTTGTTACTGTATTGGATATGTTATGACTATGATTTAATGTCTATGATAATATATATTCTATGATTTTATTACTGTATTTGATATGAAAATGACTATGATTCAAATGTCTATAATAATGTATATTCTATGATTTTATTACTGTATTGGATATGTTATGACTATGATTTTATTGGTTATGTTTAAATAAAACTCGAATGTAGATTTAGTTTAAATACTCCTTTCATTATATATTTGTAGTTAGTCTATTGAATCCTAGCAACATGGAAGGGCAGAAAAAAGTTATTACTGAATCCCAGTTGAATATATTTAGTGAACCGTCAAGAATTATTATTGCTGGATTTTCAAATGGTGGGAAGAGCTATTTATGTGCTAAAATGATAGAGAAATATCAGCAGAACTTTGCAAAAATAATTATCTGTGGAAGCGGGTATAAAGAGTTGAGAACTAATCCACTCATTAAACATAAGATATCTTTTTACTCTGAAATTGTAAACCCTTTAGACGATCGTGATCCAGAGGACACATCTCATATATTAGTTGTTTATGATGACTTGTATGTTGAATCTACAAATTCTAAAATAGTAAGTGATATATTTACTAAGGGACGGCATGAGAACATCTCTGTTATTTTTATAACCCAAAATATATTTTTCAGTGGGAAATTTTCTAGATCTATAAGTTTAAATGCTTCTCATTTTATTCTGCTTAAATCAAGAGACTTGTCCCAGATAGAAACATTAGGCAGACAAATATTCGGAAAACAAGATGCCAAGAAATTTTTAGATATATATAAGAAAGTGATTTCTCGACAGTATGGGTATTTACTTGTTGACTTGGGCGTTAAAACACCTGAATCCATAATATTTAGGGGAAATATTGTAAATGAACCCCCATATGAAATAGTGTATCAATGGTGAACATTACACAAACTCTTAATAAGATATACAATGACCCCAAGTCCATAGGTGGGTTTGGTGGCGTTTTAAAATTGTATAAGGCTGCAAAGAAAACAATCCCTGAAATAACTATAAAAGATGTGAAAGACTATTTAAAAACGTCTAATGCTTATACCTTACATCTATTAAAAAAACGTAAATTTAAACGAAGACGTATCTTAGCACCTAGACCTAAAGCGTTCTTTACCAGTGACTTGGCTGATATGACATTGTTAGCTAAGCACAACAATGATATTAAATATTTATTAGTTTGTGTTGATATATTTTCAAGGTTTGCACATGTAGTTCCACTATCCACTAAATCAGGTCAGAGTGTAAGTGAAGCCATGAAAGCTGTTCTGGATTTACCTTCATCAAAAGGTGTAAGGAAGCTTAACACTGATAAGGGCGGTGAATTCTATAATAAATATATGAAACGATTGTTAGACAGTAAAAACATTGATCTGTACAGTGTATTTTCTCAGGAAACTAAAGCTAGCATTGCAGAGAGATTTATAAGAACATTGAAAACTAAGATATATAAATATTTAACGGCTTATAACACCTTAACCTATATAAATGTTTTACCTGATATGGTTAAAACGTATAATAGAACACCACATAGAGGATTAAAGGGGAAAATACCTATTGATGTACATGCTTTATTTTCGCCTCAAGATGTGACTAGGCAATTTAAGCTCATGTATAAAGGAGAGCAGCAGACTAAGCCACGCATCAGTAATCATCTGTCTGTAGGAGATACAGTACAGCTTGCCTTATCTAATCGTATTTCAAAGTTCAAAAGAGGTTTTCATCAACAGAACACTAAGGAAATATTTACAATTGCTCAAATTGATACTAAACAACCCGTGCCTTTATATTATCTAAAGGACTTAAATAATAGACTTATAGAAGGCGGATTTTATAGAGAGGAGTTGACTCCCACCTACTTGTCAGATACATTTGAAATTGAGAGAATTATAAGTAAACGTAAAGTTGGTAATACTACTTTATATAAAGTTAGATACGTCGGTTACGACAGTTCATTTGATCAGTGGGTGAATTCAGATGACGTGAAGAAACTATGAAGAAGCAGCCCTTAGTTAGCAAGTATCGTGGATTTATTGAACTATTAGCTAGATTAGGTTATAATTCTAGGAAAAAGTTAATTAAGACTCTTAAAAAGGAACATATACTTTGCTTATCAGAAATATTTAATAATTTCTTAAAAAATAAAATTGAAGTTGGGAAGCCTATTTTAAAGAGACTTTCTAAATATAGAGCTCTACTCCATACATTAGCCTGTAAGAAGAAAGCTATTTCACTCAAGAAAGACATATTAACAAGTAAAAGAGGAGGTAATTTATTGGGCATTTTACTTCCCATAGCTATAAATTTCATTTCAAGGCTATTTAATAAAGAATAATGAAAGAATTCTATCTTGTACCACGAAAAGCTATTGATCAACAGAAGCCTACGGCAGTAAGTGTTGAGAAGCCTACGATGACAGTGAGAACAAATCCTGTTATACAACACTTGATAGACTTAAGATTAAAGCTTAAGGATTATGATTTTGCTGTCTCCTTGTTAAATTATTTTAATACAACTGGACTTGTAAAGTGGGATGAGGAAGGGAACATTACATCGCCAGTTACTAGGATCAATATTGTTGATGACGTTATAGGCAGGATGTGCACTCCGAAATTGTTATTCCCAGAAGATAAACTGCCAATTGCAAAGTTGTTCTACTCTTTGACATCTACACCTAAGAATTTATTTAGAAATGTAGATGCGAAAAATCAAGTGTTTTCTCCTCCAAGTTTGAAGAGGAAGATCAAGGCTGGAGATGAAGGAGAGTCTACCTGGATATCATATTAAGGTGAGTTTCTGTTTATTTTTATCATTTACTATTAGTCTACAGGATGGATAGTTACGTTATATATGCAGCGAGTAACTCTGATACTGATGTATTTAAAAACAATGCTCCCAATGCTTTTGAAAATAGATTACATAATCAGCTGCCTTTAGACCCGAATAAAGCTTATGAAGTGTGCCTGAAGAATATATTCCTGCCTCCATCTTATTTCGCTGTTAGGAGGAATGACCCGGAAAGTTTTATTTCAGTTCAACTTCTAGTGTCTAATAAAAATTTATCTGATTTGAGTACGGTGAATACATCTTTCAATTTAAAGTCGGATATTTTAGCCAGTGATAATTGCATAGAGCTAACGACTATTTTAAATAGAGAAATTTCTACTATATTTTCAAAAGGTTCACTGAGTTTTATAGGACCCGTACTTAATTATAATTTCCCAGATCACGGGGACGTTTATATGAAATATGATTCGAGTATTAATCGAATTAAGTTTAATGCAGCATTTAGTGAGAAGTTGTTAAAATTATTTATTACAAAGGATGGAAAATTAGTTGTTCGAATTTCTTTATCTTTCGGTCGAAATATATGTAAAGTTATTGGAGCTGAAGTAGGTAAAGCCTATGATATTTTTATTATGAATAAGCCACCTAATAACAGGTTATTTGTACAAGATACTTGCTATTATCATCCTAGGCCAGGAGGCCGTATAGATTTCTTGTGTGTATATTGTGATAAGGTGCAGCCCACCATGTTTGGTAATCAGATTGTAAATATCTTGGATGTTGTTTCGTTTCAAAGTAATGTAACACACAGGAAATTATATAAACCTTTAAATACGACTAATATTGATGGCATCAGTATTAGATTAACAGATCAAGATGGGGAGCCTGTATATTTTGAAAAGGATGGATGTACGATTGCAGTATTACATATTAGACCCGTTGATATATAATGGCATGAGTAGAGGGAGTTTATCATTCTCTCTTGGCCTGTTTAAACATGAGGGTCGGGTTTGTACCGCTGTCTGTTGACGAGGTAGGTCAATTTATCGCTCCTCGAGGGAAGAGAGGTGGAGCACTGGGCGATATTACTGTTTTTGATAGAAGACATTTAAGAGGAGGTGGAATATTAAGTTTCTTAACTGGTCTAGCTCGTACAGCAACTCCTTTCCTATTAAAAACTATTATGCCAGCTGCATTGACAATGGGACAGAATGTTTTGCAGGATATAAATGCTGGTCAAGGTACTTTGAAAGATTCAATTAGAAAACGCGGTATGGAAACATTGAAAAGTATAGGTCCTAAATTGTTAGCAGGTGGCCGAATAACGAAAAGAAAAACGAAAAGACCTGCCTATATAAAGAAAATGGATAGATATAAAGACGTGTTTTCATAAAAACAGTACTAGTTGTATGCTAGACGCAGACATGATGAGTGTAAATGCTCCTAGTGCAGCATTGCAAGTTCCTTTAGAAAATTATACAGCTGCTATAAGCGATGGCTTTCCTAAAGTTAGTCCTCATAGAATGGTTGAAAGTACGATATTTTCAAGACAGACACAGGATATTTTACCTGTGAATTCAAGTATTAACAATAAATTTAAAGACTCTTATATTGAATTTCGTATCCCGGGAGTTAAGGGTCAATTTATTGATCTTTCGAGCTTGACGCTAGAACTGATGGTTGAATTAACGGGACCTGACGGAATTACGGCTTTAGCGGATATTAAAAATGCATCAATAGTCAATGGCTTGTCCCAGACAATGTTTAAAGCTGTAACTGTTTATTTAAATGAGCAAGTGGTGGAAACTAATTCACTATTTTCATATTTATCATATGTAAAGCTAATGACGACGCTTTCTGAATGTAAAGCTGAAAGATTTAAAGAACTGACGTATTTCTATAATGATGTTTTCCCTGAAAAATATGATGTAGATTATTTTAAGAATGCCTCAGAAGACCTTAAATCTAGATTTGTAAAGTTAAAAACTGAGGGAGTAAATTGTTGCTTTAAACTGCTATTGGACATTACAACTTTGAGCGAATATCTTTTGGATGGAATTGATATTCGTTTGAGATTAGAACTTAACAGTGATCCGTGGGTTATAAACAGTATTGAATCTGGATATAAGTTTAACATAAAACTAGCTAGAATGTGGATTGATCGGATAACTCCATTTGCATCTGGATTGGAGGCTATTAATAGAGCTCTGGCTGAACAAAATACGCCAGTTACATATACGTTTGATAAGACACTCCACAAGACGTTCATTCTTGGTAATGGGCAGCAGAGATTAAGTATTGACCAGCCATGGGGGAGCATTATCCCAGATAAATTATTTATTATGATGATGGATATGGAAGCAATATCAGGAGCGTATACACTTAATCCACTTTATTTCGATCACTGCGATTTATCTAATGTATATATTACACGTGATGGGACAAACTTATTTAATATAACTTGCAAGTTCCCGAATAAATGTTCGAAACTATACTACGAGACTCAAAATACAGTAGGCTTTAATGCTTGCAATACCTTGACATATAATTCATTTATAAAAGGAAGAACATTACTGGCATTTAGACTAACGCCTGAGGAATTGAGAGATACCCTTCCTATAGAGGCTTCGGGCGACCTGAGAATTACATTAGAATTTGCTGTTTCAGCGAAATCAAATAAAGTTATTATTTTATTCGGAATTACAACGGGAGTATTGAGAATTTATTCCGATAGGCGAGTTGTGTGTGATACAAGAGCATGAACTGCAAACAAATTAATACGGCATTGAACGATATGAAAGGTAGTAAAGCTAAATATATTGGATGCTATTTAGCCACGGATATATATAGAATAATGAAGCAAATACGGGATAAACCGATTATGTTTATAATAAATACCTTAGGAAGAGACTCTAAGGAAGTAATGGGTCACTGGATTGCTGTATATAAATCTAAACGGGAAATAGTTATACTCGATTCATATGGAATAAATGTGTATTCGCCATACATTTCGGAGTTTTTAAATTATTATAAAGACTGTGATGTATACACGTTTACAGAGAGACTTCAAAGTTTAAATACTTACGTATGCGGGCTGTTACGAACCCGGATCCAGCGTCCTAGCCTGGAGCAGTGACAAACACGCCATCTGTGGGTCAGCTCCCGAAACTCCCGCCAAACGAACGACGACACCTAGTGAGGACAGCGTGTACTGGCCTCGAGGACCAGTTTCCAGTCTGGTTCAGCGCTCAACACCGCCGCTCCTGACCTCTGGTGAGGTGGTGCTCCGAAGACAGCGCCATCTATGGAGTGGATATGTCGGGCGTTAGTATCTGAGCCTGTGAGTGTGGTGCATTAGTGTCCCAGTTATTGATGACGTGTCTGCTTACAGAGCCGACCTGGGACCACTGTGTTGAAGGTGAAGTCAGTCTACCCGAGGCAGCCAGTCTCCATACAGTGAAGTTTGCTGCAGCTGACGTGACGTCGTCCCCCCGGAAGAACACTGTGGTGTGTTAAGCCTGCCAGTGGAGTGGCAGTGGAAGGATTTACCCGGGACCGACGGTTGGAGACGATAATCCACTGGGGTATTGAGGACAGGAGGGTGATTGGTGATATCACACGAGACTCCTGTCTAGGGCGTACCCCTTATATCGTTCGTGGAGTGGCCGTACCAGCCTTGGTGGCTCAGTACCTGCCAGCAGACCTGCTGGACGTGTGGTTGACGGCCTCCACGACGGTGCCCCCAGTGGACCTGTGTTGTGGCTGACCTGTGGCCAGGGTAGGCTCGGCGTTCTCAGAGGACACGTCTTGAGGCCACGAAGAAAGCACCGCGGACTCAGCACCTAGCTTCGAGGATCCATAGTCTCCAGCAGAAGACTACAGTGTTGATCCCCTTTGTAAAGTGTTAATACCCCTCCCCCTTGTGTACGTTTTACTTTTATATATTTAATAGGTGGTGGTAATAATTATAATATTAAGTTCTTAACTTTCTTTCCCTACTCCCTTTAAGTTACTTGCGTCACGGATCGCATCCCTTGAAAGCCTCTACTGGCTTGGGGTCGGATATATATATATCTTCCTCTAACGACATCAGAGTAAGAACCCCGTTGCGTCCCGAGAGGGCCGTAACATAATTGGCATCCCCAGCGGGATCCGTCCCCTTGTTAAGTATGTTTGACAGGGGTGGTGAAGTGGCGTAATCCCTGTATATAATTCCCCCTGTGTGACGATTGTGACGTTATACGTCCTGTGCGGTGCTCAGAGTGACTAAGTGCGATATTGTGCAGTGCGGTGCTCGCTGTGATTAAGCGATTAAGTGCAATATTGACTAGTGCGGTGCTCAGTGATTTAGTGTAATATTATAGAGCGAAGTGTTCGCTTGGACTCGGTGCAATATTGGGTAGTGCGGTGCCCGAAGTGATTACGTGCAATATTGGCAAGTGCAGTGTTTGGTGCGATAAAGTGCAATATTGGCGTAGAACAGGCACTATATGCGATGTTTTTCTGTTACCATCTTTCAAACAAGGATCTAAAAACTGCAATAAAGCTATTTGAAACTAGTTTTACTTATGGAGAATATATGCAGAATGATAGGAACGTAATGAGGCTATCTTATGCTTTATTTAAAAATATGCCGAGCTGCTATGAAACGCTGTACTCACCTAGTTGTACTCACCTAGTTGTGTTTGCGGGGGTTGAGCTCTGGCTCTTTGGTCCCGCCTCTCAACCGTCAATCAACAGGTGTACAGATTCCTGAGCCTATCGGGCTCTGTCATATCTACATTTGAAACTGTGTATGGAGTCAGCCTCCACCACATCACTTCCTAATGCATTCCATTTGTCAACCACTCTGACACTAAAAAAGTTCTTTCTAATATCTCTGTGGCTCATTTGGGTACTCAGTTTCCACCTGTGTCCCCTTGTGCGTGTTCCCCTTGTGTTAAATAGACTGTCTTTATCTACCCTATCAATCCCCTTCAGAATCTTGAATGTGGTGATCATGTCCCCCCTAACTCTTCTGTCTTCCAGCGAAGTGAGGTTTAATTCCCGTAGTCTCTCCTCGTAGCTCATACCTCTCAGCTCGGGTACTAGTCTGGTGGCAAACCTTTGAACCTTTTCCAGTTTAGTCTTATCCTTGACTAGATATGGACTCCATGCTGGGGCTGCATACTCCAGGATTGGCCTGACATATGTGGTATACAAAGTTCTGAATGATTCTTTACACAAGTTTCTGAATGCCGTTCGTATGTTGGCCAGCCTGGCATATGCCGCTGATGTTATCCGCTTAATATGTGCTGCAGGAGACAGGTCTGGCGTGATATCAACCCCCAAGTCTTTTTCCTTCTCTGACTCCTGAAGAATTTCCTCTCCCAGATGATACCTTGTATCTGGCCTCCTGCTCCCTACACCTATCTTCATTACATTACATTTGGTTGGGTTAAACTCTAACAACCATTTGTTCGACCATTCCTTCAGCTTGTCTAGGTCTTCTTGAAGCCTCAAACAGTCCTCTTCTGTTTTAATCCTTCTCATAATTTTAGCATCGTCCGCAAACATTGAGAGAAATGAATCGATACCCTCCGGGAGATCATTTACATATATCAGAAACAAGATAGGACCGAGTACAGAGCCCTGTGGGACTCCACTGGTGACTTCACGCCAATCGGAGGTCTCACCCCTCACCGTAACTCTCTGCTTCCTATTGCTTAGATACTCCCTTATCCACTGGAGCACCTTACCAGCTACACCTGCCTGTCTCTCCAGCTTATGTACCAGCCTCTTATGCGGTACTGTGTCAAAGGCTTTCCGACAATCCAAGAAAATGCAGTCCGCCCAGCCCTCTCTTTCTTGCTTAATCTGTGTCACCTGATCGTAGAATTCTATCAAGCCTGTAAGGCAAGATTTACCCTCCCTGAATCCATGTTGGCGATTTGTCACGAAGTCCCTTCTCTCCAGATGTGTTACCAGGTTTTTTCTCACGATCTTCTCCATCACCTTGCATGGTATACAAGTCAAGGACACTGGCCTGTAGTTCAGTGCCTCTTGTCTGTCGCCCTTTTTGTATATTGGGACCACATTCGCCGTCTTCCATATTTCTGGTAGGTCTCCCGTCTCTAGTGATTTACTATACACTATGGAGAGTGGCAAGCAAAGTGCCTCTGCACACTCTTTCAGTACCCATGGTGAGATCCCATCTGGACCAACCGCCTTTCTAACATCCAGATCCAGCAGGTGTCTCTTGACCTCCTCTCTCGTAATTTCGAACTCCTCCAAGGCCGCCTGGTTTACCTCCCTTTCTCCTAGCACAGTGACCTCACCCTATTCTATTGTGAAGACCTCCTGGAACCTCTTGTTGAGTTCCTCACACACCTCTCTGTCATTCTCTGTATACCTGTCCTCGCCTGTTCTAAGTTTCAATACCTGTTCTTTCACTGTTGTTTTCCTTCTGATGTGACTGTGGAGTAGCTTTGGTTCGGTCTTGGCTTTGTTTGCTATATCATTTTCAAAATTTTTCTCTGCTTCTCTTCTCACCCTGACGTACTCATTCCTGGTTCTCTGGTATCTCTCCCTGCTTTCTGGTGTTCTGTTATTCCGGAAGTTCCTCCACGCCTTTTTGTTCAGTTTCTTCGCTTCCATACATGCCCTATTATACCATGGATTCTTCTGTTGCTTCTCGGATTTTTCCCTTTGGGCCGGGATGAACCTGTTTACTGCCTCCTGACACTTTTGGGTAACATAGTCCATCATACCCTGTACAGACTTGTCTCTGAGGTCTGTGTCCCAAGGTATTTCACTTAGGAAACTTCTCATCTGTTCATAATTCCCCTTTCGGTATGCCAGCCTTTTGATTCCTAGTTCTTTTTGGGGGGAGATAAGTCCTAGCTCTACCAGGTACTCAAAGTTCAATACACTGTGGTCACTCATTCCCAGGGGCGCTTCCATCTTAACTTCCCTTATATCCCATTCATTTAGGGTAAATATCAAATCAAGCATTGCTGGTTCATCTTCTCCTCTCATTCTTGTTGGCTCTTTGGTATGCTGGCTTAGAAAGTTTCTTGTTGCCACGTCCAGCAGCTTAGCTCTCCATGTTTCTGGTCCTCCATGCGGGTCTCTGTTCTTCCAATCTATCTTCCCATGGTTGAAGTCTCCCATAATTAGTAGTCCAGATCCATTCCTGCTAGCAACAGAAGCTGCTCTTTCTATTATGTTAATGGTGGCCATGTTGTTTCTATCCTATTCCTGTCTAGGTCTTCTGTCATTTGGTGGTGGATTATATATGACTGCGACTATAATTTTTTTCCCTCCATTTGTTACAGTACCTGCTATGTAGTCACTGAAACCTTCACAGCCCTGAATATCCATCTCCTCAAAATCCCAGCCTTTTCTTACCAGCAGAGCTACACCACCCCCACCTCTTCCTTCCCTCTCTTTCCGCATAACATAATAGTCCTGTGGAAACACTGCATTTGTTATTGTTTTCGTGATCTTTGTTTCTGTGAGGGCTATTATGCCTGGGTTTTCCTCTAGTACCAGTTCTCCAAGCTCATTTGCTTTATTTGTAATTCCATCTATGTTAGTGTTCCGATAAGAGCGATATTTGTTGGAAAATGTGCTTGGAGACGACTGGCTGAATGAGGCTATAACAAATTATCTAACGGAAAATGGTGAGTACATTTGTTTTGAGGTTTTATGTGTATGATAAATATTGTACATGTGTAAACGCTATCTGAAACTGTTATTCTTTATTTACAGAGATGAAGAGTGAATAGGACGGATATTATACAAGCGGATTGAGGAGCGTGCTTCTTAGAACTTCGGGCTAAATGAGTCGTTTATTATAAATTGTGTAAACTATGAATTAGATGACTAAATAAATTATAAATAAATAAATAAGTTTTATTAACGCTTAATGTATATATATATATAAATTATTACGGTGGCGAACGCCGACAATGACTGGTAGATGTCTGGGGCAGGTAATCAGGTGATGATTGCCTCGGGCAGATAGCCTGGGGCAGGTAGCTGGGGCCAGCTTAGATAGTCTCTGAGACAGTTTCAGTATTAAAGGTTACATTGAGATGCTTCGGTTGATTTGTATAAAACTGACTGGTTAATGAAAAAGGAATAAAATATTAGTATGTCAGAAAATAGGAAGAGGGAATAATATGAAGAGGAGAGAGAGAGAGGAGGGAGAGAGAGAGAGAGGAGGGACGGTCCAGATATTATGGAGAAGATAAGATAAGATAAGAGGTAACCTGTATGCGACGTCTGGCTGGCCGGGCGTAAAGTAAATAAAGGTGACGCGACAGATTGCGAGGTAGGGGGGAGGGAGGGAGGGGGGTGTGATGTACGAAACCCTGAAAACCCTGACTTATACAGATAACTTTCTAAATTTATATGAATAACTAAGGCTTACATAGACGATTTTGTAAGTTGAAAACATGTAAAATATGTCCGTAGAGTTCTCCTGGAAACCCTAAAGAGCTACATACGTTACTTGAATTTGTCCCATAAGGCCTTAACAAACTTCTATGTCTTGGAAATTATTTTTCTCATAAGAACTTTAACAAACTCGTATGACATTATTTTTCATTATAAGAAATCCTTACTTCCAAATCTGTGACTCCCCAAATTTACCTGAAAACCCTGGCTCACAGACATGATATTGGAACCTGAAAACCCTGGCTCACACAGGGGAATTTCTAAATTTACCTGAAAACCCTGGCTCACACAGGGGAATTTTCTCCCCCCCAAAAAAATTCCCCTGTGCGTTGCCATCCCTACTACTTACCTCCACAACTCACCCCTACCCCCACAACTCACCCCTACCCCACAACTCACCCTTACCCCCACAACTGACCCCTACCACACAATACACCCCGACCCCCACAACTCGCCCCTACTCTCACAACTCACTGCTACCCCACAACTCACCCCTACTCAAACAACTCACACCTACACCCACAACTCATGCTTACCCCCACAATTCACCCCTACCCCACAACTCACCCCTACCCCCACAACTAACATCTACCCCACAATACACCCCGACCCCCACAACTCACCCTACCCCACAACACACCTCACCCCTACCCCACAATACACCCCGACCCCCACAACTCACCCCTACCCCCACAACTCACCCCTCCCCACAACACACCCCAACCCCCACAACACTCCCCTACTCCCACAACTCACCCCTACCCCAAAACTCCCCCTACCCCCACCACTACCCCCACTACACACCCCTACCCCCACAACTCACCCCTTCCCCAAAACTCACCCCTACCCCCACAACTCACCCCTACCCCCACCACTCACCCCTACCCTCACAACACACCCCTACCACCCACAACTCACCCCTACCCCACAACTCACCCTTACCCCCTCAACTCACCCCTACCCCCACAACTCCCCCCTACCCCGTCAACTAACCCCTACCCCCACAACTCCCTCCTACCCCCACAACTCACCCCTACAACTCACCCCTACAACTCACCCCTATCCCCACAACTCACCCCTACCCCACAACTCACCCCTATCCCCACAACTCACCTCTACCGCACAACGCACTCCTACCCCCACAACACACCCCAACCCCCACAACTCACCCCTACCCCCACAACTCACCCCTACCTCCACAATTCACCCCTATCCGACAACACACCCCTACCCCCACAACTCACCCCTACCCCACAACTCACCTCTACCCCACAACTCACCCTTACCCCCACAACTCACCCCTACCTCCACAATTCACCCCTATCCGACAACACACCACTACCCCCAGAACACACCCCTACCCCCACAACTCACCCCTAACCCACAACTCACTCCTACCCCACAAATCACCCCTACCCCACAACACACCCCTATCCGACAACACACCTCTACCACACAACTCACCCCAACCCCCAGAACACACCCCTACCCCCACAACTCACCCCTACCCCCACAACTCACCCCTACCCCACAACTCACCCTTACCCCCACAACTGACCCCGACCACACAATACACCCCGACCCCCACAACTCACCCCTACTCTCACAACTCACTGCTACCCCACAACTCACCCCTACTCAAACAACTCACACCTACACCCACAACTCATGCTTACCCCCACAATTCACCCCTACCCCACAACTCACCCCTACCCCCACAACTAACATCTACCCCACAATACACCCCGACCCCCACAACTCACCCTACCCCACAACACACCTCACCCCTACCCCACAATACACCCCGACCCCCACAACTCACCCCTACCCCCACAACTCACCCCTCCCCACAACACACCCCAACCCCCACAACACTCCCCTACTCCCACAACTCACCCCTACCCCAAAACTCCCCCTACCCCCACCACTACCCCCACTACACACCCCTACCCCCACAACTCACCCCTTCCCCAAAACTCACCCCTACCCCCACAACTCACCCCTACCCCCACCACTCACCCCTACCCTCACAACACACCCCTACCACCCACAACTCACCCCTACCCCACAACTCACCCTTACCCCCTCAACTCACCCCTACCCCCACAACTCCCCCCTACCCCGTCAACTAACCCCTACCCCCACAACTCCCTCCTACCCCCACAACTCACCCCTACAACTCACCCCTACAACTCACCCCTATCCCCACAACTCACCCCTACCCCACAACTCACCCCTATCCCCACAACTCACCTCTACCGCACAACGCACTCCTACCCCCACAACACACCCCAACCCCCACAACTCACCCCTACCCCCACAACTCACCCCTACCTCCACAATTCACCCCTATCCGACAACACACCCCTACCCCCACAACTCACCCCTACCCCACAACTCACCTCTACCCCACAACTCACCCTTACCCCCACAACTCACCCCTACCTCCACAATTCACCCCTATCCGACAACACACCACTACCCCCAGAACACACCCCTACCCCCACAACTCACCCCTAACCCACAACTCACTCCTACCCCACAAATCACCCCTACCCCACAACACACCCCTATCCGACAACACACCTCTACCACACAACTCACCCCAACCCCCAGAACACACCCCTACCCCCACAACTCACCCCTACCCCACAACACACCCCTATCCCACAACTCACCCCTACACTCACAACTCACCCCTACCCTCACAACTCACCCCTACCCCCACAACTCACCCCTACCCCACAACACACCCCTATCCCACAACTCACCCCTACCCTCACAACTCACACCTCAACCCGTTCTCACACAAGACAGCACATATATGACTTAATGCTTAAAGTCAATATGTTGAATATGAATTAGTAAATATATGATATATTCCCAGTTACTATTTTTACCAAGGCCCAAACTCTTCCTCACGTACCAATTTACGTGTCACAGTACCCGTCCGTCAACATAGATAGCAGAATATTCGTGATTGGTTCAATTATAAGGAAAATTGTAGTTTTCAGGTCCCACATGGGTTGTGAAATTTACCTACTGTTGTCCATGCTCTTATAATATTACAGATCAGCTATATCCTATTGAAGGCTCGTAGTTTTGTTTTGAGAAATATTAGTTGTTCTTAGTAAATTATAATAAGCACTATAAATTATTACATAGAATAACAGTGCTTCACCAATCAATA
Source organism: Procambarus clarkii (assembly GCF_040958095.1). Taxonomy (NCBI): domain Eukaryota; kingdom Metazoa; phylum Arthropoda; class Malacostraca; order Decapoda; family Cambaridae; genus Procambarus; species Procambarus clarkii. The sequence continues at coordinate 36,975,154 of NC_091191.1, forward strand.
TTATATACCATAGTTTGGCTTTAAAAATCTTTAAAGAATGTTTTGTAGGAACGCTAACAGAAAACGATGTTACATTTGAATGTCTATGGGGTAAACTACTGCAAACAGGACGGTATTGTGTCTACTATACCAACTATAGCTAGGATGGGTATATTGTCACCTACCGCCTGTTAGGTGGGAAAGGGGTCCAATACCACCCACAGGATGGGTATGAGGGTCACATCCACCCACAGGATGAGTATGGGGATCACATCCACCCACAGGAAGGGTATGGGGTCCAATACCACCCACAGGATGAGTATGGCGTCCACTACAACCCACAGGATGGGTATGGGGCTCCAACCACCCATAGAATGGGTATGGGGCTCCAACCACAAATAAAGTGGGTATAGGGTCCAATAACACCCACTGGATGTTTAAGGCGTCCATTGCCGCGCGTCGAGCTCGAAAACCGCAGCATTCATCTCAGAACCATGCCTATTTCACACAGATTCCTTAATAAACGTAAGAGTTTTATATGTCACAAGAAAGATAGAAATATAAGCTTCATTCTAAATACCTTACCATGGGCATATTTAAATTTAAAGCGAAGATACGTGTACTTTTATAATAGCCGAGCTTTAACCCCGGACAGATTGATCGACCGAGCAACTCTCTCTCAGAACAATGTTTATTTCACGTGAATTCGTTAATAAACATATATGTTTTATATGTCTCAAGAAAGGCAGACATATAAGCTTCACTTTAAACACTTTACCATAGACATATTTAAAGTTCTAATGAAGATACATGTATTTTAAAAATTACGGAGCTCCCACCCCGTACAGACTGAACGACAGAGCAACTCTCTCTCAGATCAATGTTTATTTCACGTAAATTCGTTAATAAACACAAATGTTTTATATGTCTTAAGCAAGATAGAAATAAGAGCTTCATTTTCAATACATTACAATAGACATATTTATAGCTCAAGTGAAGATACATATGTTTTTATAGTAGCGCTCAGTAGCTTGTCGGGCATGGAGTGCAGACGCCTACGCACTTGCCGATATATTGTATAATTATCAAAGATACGCTAATAAAGCCTAAAATCTTATATGCCTCCAGAAAGACCGAGATATGAACATTATTATGATTTCACCAAATGAAATATATCATGTTCGAGAACAAAGATATATCAATTTTAAATTAAGTTTCGACTCTTGCTCGGGCGAGAGAGAGGGAGCGACTCTCGCCCCATCTATTGGAGATTCTGTCCACTAAAGACCCAAAGCTACTCAAACCCTCCTAGCATTATTTAAGTAATGAAGTAATATGGTATATTTACTATAATGTGGGTGCTGAATGCAGAACATGAGAAAACATATATTTACTCCAAACTAATATAATTTCATTATGAAATAAGTAGCATCAAAGGAAGTCGACGGTCCAAGCGTCAATGTTGTGGAACGACTTATCCAAGATATATCGTTGTTTGGAAAGTGTTTGTTGGCATATCCAGTTGTCGCACTTCTCTGCACAAATTATCACAAATTTAAATTATAATGTTAACAAGTAGAATACGTATTTTTAATAAAATCTAACATAGCTAGCCAGAAAACATTTAACATTTATTAAAAAAATATATGTTTGGAAGTTAAATCGACTTCATAGGACAATAGTGTTGTTATATATACTCGTTATTCGTTGACATGCGTTCGCTACTTAAACTACCATGTACTGTACTTATGTGAAATCTCCCATGTCTCTTCGCTCATCTCACCGAACCCTACAGGCTCTGTGATATATTGCTTAATTAATTGAGATTCACAAATAAAGCTTATAATTGTATATGTTATCAAAAAGGCAGAGCTTATTTTAGTTCATTTATTATGCACCCCATACCCATCCTATGGGCGATAATGGAGTGTTACAGAGGCGCATAATGGGCTCAGGGACTGAGCCCCACAATTCATATAGCCAAGGAAGTTATGATCTTGATAAGCTAGTTACAAAAGTCAATGCACAGTCACATCAACAATGGGCTCGAGACCGACCACAAGTACAGTTTATAATTTAAGCAACTGACATATATGGAGGGCTAGTGTCACAATTGATATGTTTATCCTACTCATAACCCCCTCTCCCCCATCCAATGGGCAGCGGTGGATAGGTTACAATCAAGTCGTTTTTTGCGTTTTATTCAGAGATTAGATCTTATTGGGTGAGGAAAGATATTCATATTTTAAAGAAGGCTTCTTGGCTGATGCTCTCCATTGATGGAAAATCTACAACCTTTTGAAAATCAATGTTAGTTTGATCTAATATTGTAATTAACGCAGTTACCTGATGTTATTCTTCACCTATATCTTTTTCTGGTTAATCCCTATTTACATTATGCAGTTCAGGCTTCGTCGCCAGACTATAGTTTTTAGTTTAGTTAATTTATCACATAATGGGTTCAGGGACTGAACACACAATTTATTTATCTAAGCAAGTTACAATCTTGAGGAGCTAGCCACAAAATTCATAACACATCGTCACATCAACAACATGGGTTCGAGATCGACCACAAGTACAGTTTCTAAATTAAGCAAATGCCATATGTGGAGAGCTAGTGTCACAATTGATATGTTTGTCCTGCACATTTCCACAGTGGTTTGCTTGGGTTCTTTTAATTATCTTAGATATCATTGAAGAGAACCTCCTAGGTACTATACTGTATATATGCTGGTAAGAAGTATAATTATCCTGAGAAATCGTGTAAATTATGTTGTACGAGTGCTTCCAGTTAAGTAACATAGTTCATTTGTGTGTGCGTGCTTGAAGAGGAAATGTTAACCCCCCCCTCATCACCCCTCATTGTAAATATTTGTGGGTTTCAGACCATACGGCCACGGCTTACCCGCGCCGCGGTCGAGGGTAAGAACACCGGATGTATACCCAGTATTACAAGTAAACATTAGCAATAACAATTATGGAAAGTTCCTTCACCTATACATAGACAAGAGACTGAACTTCAGCACCCACATACAACACATAAGGGGATGCTCTGAGAGAGAGAGAGAGAGAGAGAGAGAGAGAGAGAGAGAGAGAGAGAGAGAGAGAGAGAGAGAGAGAGAGAGAGAGAGAGAGAGAGAGAGAGAGAGAGAGAGAGAGAGAGAGAGAGAGGGAGAGAGAGAGAGGGAGAGGGAGAGGGAGAGAGTAAAATTATCCACTGAGGTCTGATTAAGTCCTTTTGGGGACCTTAATCATTAGGACGTCCAATGATTAACACAAAGTGAAGCGTATTCAGATGGTATATTGACAACATTCAGCATATCTCATAATGACCTGGTAGTACTTGGTGCACAAATACCTTTTGCATAGGAATCGCAAAACATAATTAAACACAACTGTACCGTACAGTGTTATATATTTATTTCAGTTTGAACAATTTTTAACATTAACATTCCAACATTCATTTTAGCAAGTTCTCTCATAATGACGTGTGGGTTAGCAATGTCAAAGGCTGACTTAAGATCTAGGAAAGTGGTATATGACCTATCAGTATGCAGGGTGAGGAATGTGGTAATACAGTGATGTACACTCTTTCCATGCATAAAGCCATATATCTGGGGAGACAACATGTTACTAATTTTGTAAAGGAGACGGTTGAGAACCATCCTCTCAAGACACTTATAGAGACAACTAGTGAGGGAGATTGGGCGAAAAGCACTCGGCTGGTGAGGTTTAGGAATGGGAATAATAACACTGTTGGTCCATGACTTAGGAAGCTCCCCAGTTACATAGCTCATATTATACAATTGAAGAAAGGTATTCCCTGGAACTAGCAGAAGCATAAGCAGTATGCCGTAAGTAACTCCATCCTCCCCGGGTGATGTAGCTTTGCCTTTATGTAGAGCAGAATCTAGTTTGTATTCAGTAAAAAGCATGTCACAGTCATCCTCTTGATGAAGCATGAAGTCAAGGACCGTTGCCCTATCAGTATATCTATCATTTAATTCATTCTGTGAGGGTAGAGGAAGACTGTCAAAGCTGGAAGTCGTGGCCCAAGCATCAACAAGCTCATTTGCTCTGTGCAGAGGATTAGGGTACGAGATCTCTGCAGCATTTTTCCCTTTGATCTTGTTGATATCCTTCCATGCCCGACTTAGTGGCGTGTGAGAATTGAGACCACGGACAAAAGTTTCCCAGTCTGTCTGCCTCAGCTCCACCATACTCAGCTCCACCTCTGGCCTTAGCCAGAGCCGCTTGAAAGAGCCGAAGCATTTCAGCAGTGCGGGTCCTTCTACAAGCTAGTCCAATTATTCTGGCAGTGCGTTTTAGTGCATGCAATTTAGAATCATTATAATAAGCATAAGTGCTATGACCAGTGTAATTTGGGTTACGTGGCCTGGACGATGAATCAAGTGATTCTATAAACTGTTCGATAGTACCTGTGATCTCATTGTTAAAATCTTCAACTGATGAAGGCTCAGATGAACTGCACCAATCTGACACATGAGCAACAAGATTGTCTCGTTGATCGATGGGCAGAGCCAGCCTCTTCCGCTTGAACACTCCACCAGGGAGGATAGAGCTTCCAATGCTTACAGTGGCTAATATGGCCAGATGACCAGACGCCATATCTGGCACTATTGACGAGGCGCACACGGTGTGGGAGACGTTGACACCGAGTCATAGATCAAGAATACCTCCGTAGATATGCGTTGGTTCAAGGTCACCCACAATCTGTGCATCATCGTGACTACCTAATAGTGACACCAGTTGGTTGCCGTTACGATTACTGAACTGCGAATTACCAATATTCCTATGTCTAGCGTTATAATCACCTTTAATGATGGTAGGCTCAGTCTGAATACAGATAGGAAGGTCAGCATAATTAAAGTTACAAGGAGTTGATTATTTAGTACATAGTTGTTTTTCTCTTTAACTGGATGATAGAGGGGGAGTCTTTAACGTGATTGGGAATACATACATACATACATGCATACATACATACATACATACATACATACATACATACATACATACACACATGCATACATACATACATACATACATACATACATACATACATACATACATACATACATACATACATACATGCGTACATACATACATACATGCATACATACATACATACATACATACATACATACATACATACATACATACATACATACATTCATACATACATACATACATACATACATGCGTGCGTACATACATACATATATACATACATACATACATGCGTACATACATGCGAACATACATGCGTACATACATGCGTACATACATGTGTACATACATGCGTACATCCATACATACATCCATACATACATGCATGCGTACATACATACATACATACATACATACATACATACATACATACATACATACATACATACATACACACATGCGTACATACATGCGTACATACATACATACATACATGCATGCGTACATCCATACATACATGCATGCGTACATACATACATACATACATACATACATACATACATACATACATACATACATACATACATACATGCGTACATACATGCGTACATACATACATACATACATGCATGCGTACATCCATACATACATGCATGCGTACATACATACATACATGCATACATGCATGCATACATACATACATACATACATGCGTATATAAATACATGCGTATATAAATACATGCGTATATAAATACATACATACATACATGCGTATATACATGCATATATAAATACATACATACATACATGCGTACATACATACATACATACATCCATACATACATGCATGCGTACATCCATACATACATACATACATGCGTATATAAATACATGCGTATATAAATACATACATACATGCGTATATACATGCATATATAAATACATACATACATGCATGCATGCGTACATACATCCATCCATCTATACATACATGCATACATACATACATACATACATACATACATACATACATACATACATACATACATACATACATCCATCCATCCATCTATCCATACATACATACATACATACATGCATACATACATACATACATACATACATACATACATACATACATACATACATACATACATACATGCATGCATGCCTACATACATACATCTATCCATTCATACATGCATACATACATACATACATACATACATACATACATACATACATACATACATGCATACATACATACATACATACATACATACATACATACATACATACATACATACATACATACCTACATGCATACATACATACATACATACATACATACATACATACATACATACATACACGTCCAGTCAGCATATAGCTATTTCGGGACAAAATCCAATACAGTTTATATTGGTGAGACGCCACTGTGATGAGGAGTTGAAATATCACAGGAACTGTAGGTTAATGTGTGACATAAGTGAGGTTAGATGAGGCATCTACAAGCATCAGCTGGAGGCTGATGGAGTGTTGTGGAGGCTGCTGGTACTATACCCAGATGTTGGAGGGTGGATTTGACTCTCCCATCCTCCCTCCCCCTCCCCCCCCCCCACATTGACCGCAGTACGTCTAAGGTTACTTTCCACTCTCGCTTACCAAGGGTATAACCCCCGCCCCCCCCCCCCCCCAACACACACACATGCATCAGATTCTTAACTTACAATATTTATTATTTACCAATTTATGTTACTACACTGACTCTCAATTTCACAATATTGTATAAACTTTGATGAATCGCTCGTCTATGGGTCATCCAATAATGTTAGCAGACTTCTAGATGTTACCACTGCTAGGTTTAGGCTCAGCTACAAGTACCTCTGGAAGTTTGTAACATCTGATGATGTAGATTTGACTAAATGTAAACTCTGTCAGCAGAACTATTCGCATACTTTGCGTCATTATATAATGGAATGTGAAAAAATCGCGGAATTTAAAGATAACAACATCAATAGTGTACATGAAATGTGTAAGTACTTCATTCATAATGATGTGCTGCCCGAAATCTTAGCGAAGTATCCAAAATTTGCTTACTGTAGGTAATGCATACACATGACTGTAAAGCTGCCGCCCAGTTGGGTGGGTGTGGAGCACATGACTGTAAAGCTGCCGCCCAGTTGGGTGGGTGTGGAGCACATGATTGTAAAGCTGCCGCCCAGTTGGGTGGGTGTGGAGCACATGATTGTAAAGCTGCCGCACAGTTGGGTGGGTGTGGAGCAAGACTAGTAACTGTGCGACTCCTCATAGATGTAAAGTGCCTTGTATAGTGACTGTTGTGAGCCTCTTGCTGATCACTTGTGACACAAAAAATTACTGATGTGTGTATTTGTGGTGGTGATTAAATATGTATGTGCATGTATATATGTATACGTATGAATATGTACATGTATGCATAAGTATGTGTACATTAATAATTTTGTAACTAGCGTCAAAAGATTGTTATTTGGTTAGCTAAACGAACTAGAGGGTTCAGTTCCTGAACCGATTATGTGCCTCTGTAATCCTTTACACCACCGCCCACGGGATGTGTATTATGGGGTGCATAATAAAGAAAGAAAATGAATGGACCGAACCCCACAAATCATTTAGCTAAGCAAGTTACAATCTTGATGAGCTAGTTACAAAATTCACTATAAGTCGTCACATCATAAATGGGTTCGAGATGGACCACAAGTAGTGCATTACATAATTTATCAGTATTGTGCAGCCTGTGATCCCCGCCTGGCTGGATACTGATACCTAGGTAATTTTTATGTGTCCGGACTTCACACTCTCAGAGCTAGCCATCAAGTAACTATCAAAACGCATATATCTTCATTTTCACTTCAGTTATATTGATGACAAAGGATTTTAGATGTAGCCTATATTTCTACCTTTCAGATGACATAAATACTTTCGTTAATTACAATATCTAGATCAAACTAACATTGATTTTCAAAAGGTTGTATATTTTCCATCAATGGAGAGCATCAGCCAAGAAGCCTTCTTTAAAATATGAATATCTTTCCTCACCCAATAAGATCTAATCTCTGAATAAAACGCAAAAAACGACTTGATTGTAACCTATCCACCGCTGCCCATTGGATGGGGGAGAGGGGGTTATGAGTAGGATAAACATATCAATTGTGACACTAGCCCTCCATATATGTCAGTTGCTTAAATTATAAACTGTACTTGTGGTCGGTCTCGAGCCCATTGTTGATGTGACTGTGCATTGACTTTTGTAACTAGCTTATCAAGATCATAACTTCCTTGGCTATATGAATTGTGGGGCTCAGTCCCTGAGCCCATTATGCGCCTCTGTAACACTCCATTATCGCCCATAGGATGGGTATGGGGTGCATAATAAATGAACTAAAATAAGCTCTGCCTTTTTGATAACATATACAATTATAAGCTTTATTTGTGAATCTCAATTAATTAAGCAATATATCACAGAGCCTGTAGGGTTCGGTGAGATGAGCGAAGAGACATGGGAGATTTCACATAAGTACAGTACATGGTAGTTTAAGTAGCGAACGCATGTCAACGAATAACGAGTATATATAACAACACTATTGTCCTATGAAGTCGATTTAACTTCCAAACAAATATTTTTTTAATAAATGTTAAATGTTTTCTGGCTAGCTATGTTAGATTTTATTAAAAATACGTATTCTACTTGTTAACATTATAATTTAAATTTGTGATAATTTGTGCAGAGAAGTGCGACAACTGGATATGCCAACAAACACTTTCCAAACAACGATATATCTTGGATAAGTCGTTCCACAACATTGACGCTTGGACCGTCGACTTCCTTTGATGCTACTTATTTACTTATTTCATAATGAAATTATATTAGTTTGGAGTAAATATATGTTTTCTCATGTTCTGCATTCAGCACCCACATTATAGTAAATATACCATATTACTTCATTACTTAAATAATGCTAGGAGGGTTTGAGTAGCTTTGGGTCTTTAGTGGACAGAATCTCCAATAGATGGGGCGAGAGTCGCTCCCTCTCTCTCGCCCGAGCAAGAGTCGAAACTTAATTTAAAATTGATATATCTTTGTTCTCGAACATGATATATTTCATTTGGTGAAATCATAATAATGTTCATATCTCGGTCTTTCTGGAGGCATATAAGATTTTAGGCTTTATTAGCGTATCTTTGATAATTATACAATATATCGGCAAGTGCGTAGGCGTCTGCACTCCATGCCCGACAAGCTACTGAGCGCTACTATAAAAACATATGTATCTTCACTTGAGCTATAAATATGTCTATTGTAATGTATTGAAAATGAAGCTCTTATTTCTATCTTGCTTAAGACATATAAAACATTTGTGTTTATTAACGAATTTACGTGAAATAAACATTGATCTGAGAGAGAGTTGCTCTGTCGTTCAGTCTGTACGGGGTGGGAGCTCCGTAATTTTTAAAATACATGTATCTTCATTAGAACTTTAAATATGTCTATGGTAAAGTGTTTAAAGTGAAGCTTATATGTCTGCCTTTCTTGAGACATATAAAACATATATGTTTATTAACGAATTCACGTGAAATAAACATTGTTCTGAGAGAGAGTTGCTCGGTCGATCAATCTGTCCGGGGTTAAAGCTCGGCTATTATAAAAGTACACGTATCTTCGCTTTAAATTTAAATATGCCCATGGTAAGGTATTTAGAATGAAGCTTATATTTCTATCTTTCTTGTGACATATAAAACTCTTACGTATATTAAGGAATCTGTGTGAAATAGGCATGGTTCTGAGATGAATGCTGCGGTTTTCGAGCTCGACGCGCGGCAATGGACGCCTTAAACATCCAGTGGGTGTTATTGGACCCTATACCCATTTTATTTGTGGTTGGAGACCCATACCCATTCTATGGGTGGTTGGAGCCCCATACCCATCCTGTGGGTTGTAGTGGACGCCATACTCATCCTGTGGGTGGTATTGGACCCCATACCCTTCCTGTGGGTGGATGTGATCCCCATACTCATCCTGTGGGTGGATGTGACCCTCATACCCATCCTGTGGGTGGTATTGGACCCCTTTCCCACCTAACAGGCGGTAGGTGACAATATACCCATCCTAGCTATAGTTGGTATAGTAGACACAATACCGTCCTGTTTGCAGTAGTTTACCCCATAGCCATTCAAATGTAACATCGTTTTCTGTTAGCGTTCCTACAAAACATTCTTTAAAGATTTTTAAAGCCAAACTATGGTATATAATATTGATTGGTGAAGCACTGTTATTCTATGTAATAATTTATAGTGCTTATTATAATTTACTAAGAACAACTAATATTTCTCAAAACAAAACTACGAGCCTTCAATAGGATATAGCTGATCTGTAATATTATAAGAGCATGGACAACAGTAGGTAAATTTCACAACCCATGTGGGACCTGAAAACTACAATTTTCCTTATAATTGAACCAATCACGAATATTCTGCTATCTATGTTGACGGACGGGTACTGTGACACGTAAATTGGTACGTGAGGAAGAGTTTGGGCCTTGGTAAAAAAAGTAACTGGGAATATATCACATATTTACTAATTCATATTCAACATATTGACTTTAAGCATTAAGTCATATATGTGCTGTCTTGTGTGAGAATGGGTTGCACACCTACCCCCACAACTCACCTCTACCCCACAACACACCCCTATCCGACAACACACCTCTACCCCACAGCTCATCCCTACCCCCAGAACACACCCCTACCCCCACAACTCACCCCTACCCCCAGAACACACCCCTACCCCCAAAACTTATCCCGTCAATAAGTCGTGACGCTGAACCCTGATTCATTCCGAACACAGCGATTTCACAACACATAACACCTTACCTCAGCATCTGTTTCCACCACCATGTACTCCTACACACACGAGACCCTTGAGGCGTACCACTAGGTGGAACACAATGAGTGAACATATGGAAGGTATTTAAAGGCCGTCGGGTTTTGTCGTTTAATTACAAAGAATAGACTCTGACAAATAATAACATATTAACATACTCTATTAGGTTAATACACTTCCAATACCCATAGACCACTTGACCTCCGCGATCACCACCCACACTCGTAACTTCCGCCTAAGTCCCTAATACGGAATGATTACTACAACGCTCCACACCCGGTTAGTCTTACATTCAATACTCACATACTGCAGACTTAACTTGGTCACTAAGATCACATCAGGCTCTCGCATAGCTGTCTGATACACTTCGCTGCTGCCGCAAACAGAGATCCAGAGGACTTCTCAGTTCAACTCCCACAATCAGACTGGCTCCAGTCCGCCCTGGCCTCAAACATTTCACCACGCCTCTCAAGGAAGGTATAATCCGATTAACCTTATCCCAAGAGCGGTATCCTTGATCCTAGAAGCCTGAGTCCTCTTTCCAGGAACTATTAATTTGGCTAAGCAGCTTCGGTCTTAATCCATTGACCTTTCTTAGATATGTGATCCATAGTCTGTCTACTTAACATGTACTTCCAATCATCATTCGTTAAGTGTTGTAGTAATGATCCTCTAGCTAATAATCCCTACTAACTTGTGGATTACAACACCCTACCTCACATCTTTACCCCAACCCCCACAACTCACCCTTACCCCCACAACTCACCCATAACCCTAAAACTACTCCCTACCCCCACAACTCACCCATACCCCACAACTCACCTCTACCCCCACAACTCACCCCTAACCCCCTCAACTTACCCCTACCCCCACAACTCACCCCTACCCCCCCAACTCACCCCTACCCCCACAACTCACCCCTACCCCACAACTCACCCCTGCCCCCACAACTAACCCCTACCCCACAACTAACCCCTACCCCCACAACACCCCCCTACCCCAACAACACACCCCTACCCCACAACTCACCCTACCCCCAAAACTCACCCCTACCCCCACAACTCACCCCTAAATCACAACTCACCCCTACCCCCACAACTCACCCCAACCCCACAACTCACCCCTCCCCCACTACTCACCCCTACCCCACAACTCACCACTACCGCCTCAATTCACCCTTACCTCCACAACTCACCCCTACCCCCACAACTCACCCCTACCCCACAACTCACCCTTACCCCCACAACTCACCCCTACCCCACAATACACCCCGACCCCCACAACTCACCCCTACTCTCACAACTCACTGCTACCCCACAACTCACCCCTACTCAAACAACTCACACCTACACCCACAACTCATGCTTACCCCCACAATTCACCCCTACCCCACAACTCACCCCTACCCCCACAACTAACATCTACCCCACAATACACCCCGACCCCCACAACTCACCCTACCCCACAACACACCTCACCCCTACCCCACAATACACCCGGACCCCCACAACTCACCCCTACCCCCACAACTAACCCCTACCCCCACAACTCACCCCTCCCCACAACACACCCCAACCCCCACAACTCACCCCTACTCCCACAACTCACCCCTACCCCAAAACTCCCCCCTACCCCCACCACTACCCCCACTACACACCCCTACCCCCACAACTCACCCCTACCCCAAAACTCACCCCTACCCCTACAACTCACCCCTACCCCCACCACTTACCCCTACCCTCACAACACACCCCTACCACCCACAACTCACCCCTACCCCACAACTCACCCTTACCCCCTCAACTCACCCCTAACCCCCACAACTCCCCCCTACCCCGTCAACTAACCCCTACCCCCACAACTCCCCCCTACGCCCACAACTCACCCCTACAACTCACCCCTACCCCCACAACCAACCCCTACCCCACAACTCACCCCTACCCCAAAACTCACTCCTACCCCACAACTCACCCCTACCCCCACAACTCAACCCTAACCCATAACTCCCCCCTACCCCCACAACTCACCCCTATCCCCACAACTCACCCCTACCCCACAACTCACCCCTACCCCCCTCCTCAACTCACCCCTATCCCCACAACTCACCTCTACCGCACAACGCACTCCTACCCCCACAACACACCCCAACCCCCACAACTCACCCCTACCCCCACAACTCACCCCTACCTCCACAATTCACCCCTATCCGACAACACACCCCTACCCCCACAACTCACCCCTACCCCACAACTCACCTCTACCCCACAACTCACCCCTACCCCACAACTCACCCCTACCTCCACAATTCACCCCTATCCGACAACACACCACTACCCCCAGAACACACCCCTACCCCCACAACTCACCCCTACCCCACAACTCACTCCTACCCCACAAATCACCCCTACCCCACAACACACCCCTATCCGACAACACACCTCTACAACACAACTCACCCCTACCCCCAGAACACACCCATACCCCACAACTCACCCCTACCCCACAACACACCCCTATCCCACAACTCACCCCTACCCTCACAACTCACCCCTACCCTCACAACTCACCCCTACCCCCACAACTCACCCCTACCCCACAACACACCCCTATCCCACAACTCACCCCTACCCTCACAACTCACACCTACCCCCGCAACTCACCTCTACCCCACAACACACCCCAATCCGACAACACACCTCTACCCCACAGCTCATCCCTACCCCCAGAACACACCCCTACCCTCACAACTCACCCCTACCCCCAGAACACACCCCTACCCCCAAAACTTATCCCGTCAATATGTCGTGACGCTGAACCCTGATTCATTCCGAACACAGCGATTTCACAACACAACACCTTACCTCAGCATCTGTTTCCACCACCATGTACTCCTACACACACCAGACCCTTGAGGCGTACCACTAGGTTAGTACTGGAACACAATGAGTGAACATATGGAAGGTATTTAAAGGCCGTCGGGTTTTGTCGTTTAATTACAAAGAATAGACTCTGACAAATAATAACATATTAACATACTCTATTAGGCTAATACACTTCCAATACCCATAGACCACTTGACCTCCGCGATCACCACCCACACTCGTAACTTCCACCTAAGTCCCTAATACGGAATGATTACTACAACGCTCCACACCCGGTTAGTCTTACATTCAATACTCACATACTGCAGACTTAACTTGGTCACTAAGATCACAGCAGGCTCTCGCATAGCTGTCTGCTACACTTCGCTGCTGCCGCAAACAGAGATCCAGAGGACTTCTCAGTTCAACTCCCACAATCAGACTGGCTCCAGTCCCCCCTGGCCTCAAACATTTCACCCCGCCTCTCAAGGAAGGTATAATCCGATTAACCTTATCCCAAGAGCGGTAACCTTGTTCCTAGAAGCCTGAGTCCTCTTTCCAGGAATTATTAATTTGGCTAAGCAGCTGCGGTCTTAATCCATTGACCTTTCTTAGATATGTGATCCATAGTCTGTCTACTTAACATGTACTTCCAATCATCATTCGTTAAGTGTTGTAGTAATGATCCTCTATCTAATAATCCCTACTAACTTGTGGATTACAACACCCTACCTCACATCTTTACCCCAACCCCCACAACTCACCCTTACCCCCACAACTCACCCATAACCCTAAAACTACTCCCTACCCCCACAACTCACCCATACCCCACAACTCACCCCTACCCCCACAACTCACCCCTACCCCGTCAACTAACCCCTACCCCCACAACTCACCCCTACCCCCACAACTCACCCCTACCCCACAACTCACCCCTACCCCCACAACTCAACCCCTACCCCACAACTCACCCCTACCCCACAACTCACCCCTACCCCCACAACTCACCCCTACCCCAACAACACACCCCTACCCCACAACTCACCCTACCCCCAAAACTCACGCCTACCCCCACAACTCACCCCTAAATCACAACTCACCCCTACCCCCACAACTCACCCCAACCCCACAACTCACCCCTCCCCCACTACTCACCCCTACCCCCACAACTCACCACTACCCCGACTACACACCCCTACCCCCACAACTCACCCTTACTCCACCAACTCACCCCTACCCCCAAAACTCACTCCTACCCCCACAACTCACCCGTACCCTACAACTCACCCCTACCCCCACAACTCACCCCTACCCCACAACTCACCCTTACCCCCACAACTCACCCTTACCCCCACAACTCACCCCTACCCCACAACTAACCCTTATCCCCTACAACTCACCCATAACCTTAAAACTACACCCTACCCCCACAACTCACCCGTACCCTACAACTCACCCCTACCCTCTCAACTCACCCCTACCCCCACAACTCACCCCTACCCCACAACTCACCCTTACCCCACAACTCACCCATAACCTTAAAACTACACCCTACCTCACAACTCACCCGTACCCTACAACTCACCCCTACCCCCTCAACTCACCCCTACCCCCACAACTCACCCTACCCCACAACTCACCCTTACCCCCACAACTCACCCATAACCTTAAAACTACACCCTACCCCCACAATTCACCCATACCCCACAACTCACCCCTACCCCCACAACTCACCCCTAACCCCCAAAACTCACCCCTACCCCCACAACTCTCCCCTACCCCCACAACTCACCCCTACCCCCACAACTCACCCCAACCCCACAACTCACCCCTATCCCCACAACACACCCCTACCCCCACAACTCACCCCTACCCCACAACTCACCCCTACCCCACAACTCACCCCTACCCCCACAACACACCCCTACCTCCAACAACACACCCCTACCCCACAACTCACCCTACCCCCACAACTCACCCCTACCCCCACAACTCAGCCCTACCCCCACAACTCACCCCCTACCCCACAACTCACCCCTACCCCCACAACTCACCCCTACCCCACAACTCATCCCTACCCCACAACTCACCCCTACCCCCACAACACACCCCTACCTCCAACAACACACCCCTACCCCACAACTCACCCTACCCCCACAACTCATCACCTACCCCACAACTCACCCCTACCCCCACAACTCACCCCCTACCCCACAACTCACCCCTACCCCCACAACTCACCCCTACCCCACAACACACCCCTACCGTACAACTCACCCCTACCCCCACAACACAACCCTACCCCACAACTCACCCCTACCCCACAACACACCCCTACCGTACAACTCACCCCTACCCCCACAACACACCCCTACCCCACAACACACCCCTACCTCCACAACACACCCCCGCCCCTCCGCCCTAAAAAGCTTCAGCAAATACTCAAGCTGTGGGTAAACTTAAGAATTTTCCACAAGCTGGAATTAGTAATATATTTAATCTGGGTTTTCCCCGTTGTGTGTTGTATGCTAACATGTCATTATAAGACATTACAAAAAATTGGAAACAATAAAAGTATTTCGCAATGTAATGAATAACTAGTGAAAGAAAT
>NC_091191.1:36996494-37006494 GCF_040958095.1 Procambarus clarkii
TATTTGTGTGATGCAAAGGTCAAGACTAGGAAGGTCCCCCCTGAGGGGGGGGGGGCCCCCTTCATCAGCCTGAAAATGTATCAGCCTGTAAACTAACTGTAGACTAAGGGAGACAAAGTTTCCAGGATTGACTTTTGGGAAGGATTCGAAGACAGTAGAGAGCTCTCCCTCTGACATTTAGATCAGTCTATGTGGCACCACAGACAGCGATGCCGATGTTTGCAACACAGAAGACGATAAGGATGTTGCAACACAGAAGGCGATGAGGATGTTGCAACACAGAAGGCGATGAGGATGTTGCAACACAGAAGGCGATGAGGATGTTGCAACACAGGAGGCGATGAGGATGTTGCAACACAGAAGGCGATGAGGATGTTTCAACACAGGAGGCGATGAGGATGTTGCAACACAGAAGGCGATGAGGATGTTGCAACACAGAAGGCGATGAGGATGTTGCAACACAGAAGGCGATGAGGATGTTGCAACACAGAAGGCGATGAGGATGTTGTAACTCAGAAGGCGATGAGGATGTTGCAACACAGAAGGCGATGAGGATGTTGCAACACAGAAGGCGATGAGGATGTTGAAACACAGAAGGCGATGAGGATGTTGCAACACAGAAGGCGATGAGGATGTTGCAACACAGAAGGCGATGAGGATGTTGCAACACAGAAGGCGATGAGGATGTTGTAACTCAGAAGGCGATGAGGATGTTGCAACACAGAAGGCGATGAGGATGTTGCAACACAGAAGGCGATGAGGATGTTGCAACACAGAAGGCGATGAGGATGTTGTAACTCAGAAGGCGATGAGGATGTTGTAACACAGAAGGCGATGAGGATGTTGCAACACAGAAGGCGATGAGGATGTTGCAACACAGAAGGCGATGAGGATGTTGCAACACAGTAGGCGATGAGGATGTTGTAACTCAGAAGGCGATGAGGATGTTGTAACACAGAAGGCGATGAGGATGTTGCAACACAGAAGGCGATGAGGATGTTGCAACACAGAAGGCGATGAGGATGTTGTAACACAGAAGGCGATGAGGATGTTGCAACACAGAAGGCGATGAGGATGTTGCAACACAGAAGGCGATGAGGATGTTGTAACACAGAAGGCGATGAGGATGTTGCAACACAGAAGGCAATGAGGATGTTTTTCAACACAGGAGGCGATGAGGATGTTGCAACACAGAAGGCGATGAGGATGTTGTAACACAGGAGGCCATGAAGATGTTGCAACACAGGAGGCGATGAGGATGTTGTAACACAGAAGGCGATGAGGATGTTGAAACTCAGAAGGCGATGAGGATGTTGTAACACAGAAGGCGATGAGGATGTTGTAACACAGAAGGCGATGAGGATGTTGCAACACAGGAGGCGATGAGGATGTTGCAACACAGGAGGCGATGAGGATGTTGCAACACAGGAGGCGATGAGGATGTTGTAACACAGAAGGCGATGAGGATGTTGCAACACAGAAGGAGAGGAGGATGTTGCAACACAGAAGGCGATGAGGATGTTGTAACACAGGATATACGACCGGAATTCCTTTTTGAATCGAGAGTGAATGGAAAGTGATGTTGTGGGGGTTCACCTCTCAGTGAGTTCTTGCACGTGTGACGACAAGGTGTTTGCCTGACTGGTTCACCTGGACTATACCCTCGTGAAGAGAAGGTCTGTATATGGCCTCATGAGGAAGCCTCACAACAATGTGTATTTGATTTTCAAATATATATATACCAATTCCATAAAAAACAGCGTCCCTAAATTGAACAGAAGAGAACTTACGAGTCTTGATATATATATCTATATATATATATATATATATATATATATATATATATATATATATATATATATATATATATATATATATTTATGATCGATGTTCCCTTCGGGAATCTTAATTTTAAGATGAATAGGAAAACCAGGGATATACTGAACATCTTGTATCAGAATCTTTACTTTAAAAAACATAACGTTTCGAATACTTCTCGTATTCATCATCAGATCTAAAAGAAAAAACAGAAATCACAGTCAAATAGCTGGTAAACAAAGAACTCATACTGAATATAATTGCCTATCAAAGAAAGGAAAAAGCTTAAAAAACAAAACACTTAAGCGCACTTAAAGTGATCAATACAAATAAAACTTATTAACTGTCACATATATTAAAACTAATTTAAAATCCATTAAACTACAAGATGAAATTTATAACTACTAAAACAAACCATTCTATTAAACTTACGTGAAGTTATCAGAAGTGAAACTTGATAACCAACACATAGATACTAAACACTATAACAAATATTTATATAATGTCTACAAATCTACAAAAAATGTATGTAAAATACAAACAGAATAAACGACAATTATAAAGTACTAACCAAAATCTTATAAAAACTCAAATATTAAATAAAATTAAATACCAAAAAATGTATTATATATCCTACATAGAAGATTATATTAATGTGCAATGTTAATACTTGAAATAAGTAAGAAAGGGCAAAGACATGGTAAACTAAACAAAATTAAACTACCAAAATAAACTAAAAATCAAATTACAGGGCCTACTGTGCACTATACAGTGTACAATTGGACAGCTGAAAGGTTGCTATTTAATAGAGGCCGCAGTTCCTTTATATATAAGGATTCCATTACTCTCAAATCTGACTGGCCATTCATACAAGTGTCCAGAATTTTAAAATCAGATTCCAGCAGAGAATGATCAAACTCATAACAATGGTTTCTAATCTCCGAAAATGCTGGTTTAGATAATGGTAATCCAGTCCTAAAAGATAATCCCCGGTGCTCAAGTATCCTAATCTTAAAGTTCCGAATGGAACTCCCGACATATCCAGCATTACAGCTGGAACAATAATACATATATACGACATTTGAGCACAAGGGGATAGGCACTTTATCTTTAAATTTAAAATAAGAGCCTATGGTATTTGTGTTGACAAAAATAAACCTAAAGTCTACTTGAGGATAACACTGCTGCAACAGTCTCCTCAAACGACTCCTTACAGAAAAGCTAATACTGCCATAAAATGGTAATTTAATATATTTAAGATCCCTTTCCACTGTAGTAATCCTACACGATGGATGAAACTTCTTATTTAAGAAATTCCTTATAAAAGTATAAACCATATGCACAGGATAACCATTATTTGAAAAAAAATTCACAAGAAAATTAATTTCCTGATCAAAGTTATTCCAATTAGAACATAAAACAAAGGCCCTATTCAGCAGAGTGTTAATAGCATTTTTCTTAAAAATATCAGGAACAAAGGAATTAAAATTTAAACCTAAACCAGTAAAGGTTGGTTTCCTAAAAACATTAGTGTTGAACCCATTGAGGTTATTCACTTTTACATCAAGAAACGACAATGAATTATTAACTTCACACTCTGCAGTAAACCGTATATTACTATGTTGTGCATTAAGATACTCTCTGAATTTCTCAATATGACATTGGTCCCTAAACAACAAAAAAGTGTCATCTACATATCTTCTGTACAAGACTGGTTTAAAGGCCGAAGGACAATTATCAAGCCAATTTATTTCGTGAAAACTCAAAAAAGCATTAGCCAATGCAGGACCTAAAGGAGACCCCATTGCTACTTCATCAATTTGTTTATAATAAATATTATTAAACATAAAGATGGAGTCTTTAACTGCTATTTCTAACAGCCGTCTGAATATTTTACTACAAAATCCAGACACTAAGTTAGTGTCAGCAAATAATTGACTTACACAGATATCAATGGTTTCCAACAGAGGAATATTAGTAAAAAGTGATTCAACATCGAAACTGGCCATTATAGTTGGGAACTCAAAATTTAAAGAGGAAAGTTCTTTTACAAAATCCTGAGAATTTCTCACAGTAAATTCATTATGCGTTAATGGTTCTAATAATGGAACCAGAAACTTAGCCAGTTTATAATTAAAAGTGCCAATCGCTGATAAAATAGGACGAATCGGTATACCTGTGAGGATAAACTGAATAGAGTTTTAAGAAGTTTGAAAGACTCTCTTTTCGATTATACTAAATTACTTGCAACTGGCTCTAAGCCTGGCATCTTATATGGGTTACCTAAAGTTCATAAAGCAGGTATACCGATTCGTCCTATTTTATCAGCGATTGGCACTTTTAATTATAAACTGGCTAAGTTTCTGGTTCCATTATTAGAACCATTAACGCATAATGAATTTACTGTGAGAAATTCTCAGGATTTTGTAAAAGAACTTTCCTCTTTAAATTTTGAGTTCCCAACTATAATGGCCAGTTTCGATGTTGAATCACTTTTTACTAATATTCCTCTGTTGGAAACCATTGACATCTGTGTAAGTCAATTATTTGCTGACACTAACTTAGTGTCTGGATTTTGTAGTAAAATATTCAGACGGCTGTTAGAAATAGCAGTTAAAGACTCCATCTTTATGTTTAATAATATTTATTATAAACAAATTGATGGAGTAGCAATGGGGTCTCCTTTAGGTCCTGCATTGGCTAATGCTTTTTTGAGTTTTCACGAAATAAATTGGCTTGATAATTGTCCTTCGGCCTTTAAACCAGTCTTGTACAGAAGATATGTAGATGACACTTTTTTGTTGTTTAGGGACCAATGTCATATTGAGAAATTCAGAGAGTATCTTAATGCACAGCATAGTAATATACGGTTTACTGCAGAGTGTGAAGTTAATAATTCATTGTCGTTTCTTGATGTAAAAGTGAATAACCTCAATGGGTTCAACACTAATGTTTTTAGGAAACCAACCTTTACTGGTTTAGGTTTAAATTTTAATTCCTTTGTTCCTGATATTTTTAAGAAAAATGCTATTAACACTCTGCTGAATAGGGCCTTTGTTTTATGTTCTAATTGGAATAACTTTGATCAGGAAATTAATTTTCTTGTGAATTTTTTTTCAAATAATAGTTATCCTGTGCATATGGTTTATACTTTTATAAGGAATTTCTTAAATAAGAAGTTTCATCCATCGTG
Source organism: Procambarus clarkii (assembly GCF_040958095.1). Taxonomy (NCBI): domain Eukaryota; kingdom Metazoa; phylum Arthropoda; class Malacostraca; order Decapoda; family Cambaridae; genus Procambarus; species Procambarus clarkii. The sequence goes on from NC_091191.1 coordinate 37,001,506, forward strand.
TAGGATTACTACAGTGGAAAGGGATCTTAAATATATTAAATTACCATTTTATGGCAGTATTAGCTTTTCTGTAAGGAGTCGTTTGAGGAGACTGTTGCAGCAGTGTTATCCTCAAGTAGACTTTAGGTTTATTTTTGTCAACACAAATACCATAGGCTCTTATTTTAAATTTAAAGATAAAGTGCCTATCCCCTTGTGCTCAAATGTCGTATATATGTATAATTGTTCCAGCTGTAATGCTGGATATGTCGGGAGTTCCATTCGGAACTTTAAGATTAGGATACTTGAGCACCGGGGATTATCTTTTAGGACTGGATTACCATTATCTAAACCAGCATTTTCGGAGATTAGAAACCATTGTTATGAGTTTGATCATTCTCTGCTGGAATCTGATTTTAAAATTCTGGACACTTGTATGAATGGCCAGTCAGATTTGAGAGTAATGGAATCCTTATATATAAAGGAACTGCGGCCTCTATTAAATAGCAACCTTTCAGCTGTCCAATTGTACACTGTATAGTGAACAGTAGGCCCTGTAATTTGATTTTTAGTTTATTTTGGTAGTTTAATTTTGTTTAGTTTACCATGTCTTTGCCCTTTCTTACTTATTTCAAGTCTTAACATTGCACATTAATATAATCTTCTATGTAGGATATATAATACATTTTTTGGTATTTAATTTTATTTAATATTTGAGTTTTTATAAGATTTTGGTTAGTACTTTATAATTGTCGTTTATTCTGTTTGTATTTTACATACATTTTTTGTAGATTTGTAGACATTATATAAATATTTGTTATAGTGTTTAGTATCTGTATTAGGTATCAAGTTTCACTTCTGATAACTTCACGTAAGTTTAATAGAATGGTTTGTTTTAGTAGTTATAAATTTCATCTTGTAGTTTAATGGATTTTAAATTAGTTTTAATATATGTGACAGTTAATAAGTTTTATTTGTATTGATCACTTTAAGTGCGCTTAAGTGTTTTGTTTTTTAAGCTTTTTCCTTTCTTTGATAGGCAATTATATTCAGTATGAGTTCTTTGTTTACCAGCTATTTGACTGTGATTTCTGTTTTTTCTTTTAGATCTGATGATGAATACGAGAAGTATTCGAAACGTTATGTTTTTTAAAGTAAAGATTCTGATACAAGATGTTCAGTATATCCCTGGTTTTCCTATTCATCTTAATATATATATATATATATATATATATATATATATATATATATATATATATATATATATATATATATATATATATATGCGAACAAGCCTGAATGGTCCCCAGGACAATATGAAACTGAAATGTGCAACCCTCACATAATGCCATAATGGACATAACCCTCGGCTATCACCTCATTTTGTCCGGTCGTGATGGTCAAGTGGATTAAGGCGTCTTGTACATACCAGTTCCGTTGCTCCTGGGAGTATGGGTTCGAGTCACTTCTGGGGTGTGAGTTTTCAGTTGCATATTGTCCTGGGGACCATTCAGGCTTGTTCGCATTTGTGTTCCTCACGTGTGCCCCAAAGAATGAGGTGATTTGGTAAAATGCTATGCCCAAGATTACTATCCGAGTGCCGGCGGTGGGGTGGTTCAAATAGCCTCGGCTATCACCTCATTTTGTCCGGTCGTGATGGTCAAGTGGATTAAGGCGTCTTGTACATACCAGTTGCGTTGCTCCTCGGAATATGGGTTCGAGTCACTTCTGGGGTGTGAGTTTTCAGTTATATATATATATATATATATATATATATATATATATATATATATATATATATATATATATATGTAAATTTGAACCAAAAAAATAAAATAATCACCTATTGAAGATATTGTAAACACAGTGAATAGTAGACCACTCAGCGCGGTTATGCAGTGACCGTCACTGTCTGGTGTGATCCGGTCCCTCACCGGACATAACCCTTGGATATCTTGTCCCGCAACGATCACCATAACTAGTTAATGATGACCACTACACAGTAATATACGAGTGATCACATGACGTAGCACGTGGAATGTCCGCACTAACTACACCTACCACCACTTATATCCACACTTAACGCCAGCTACCACCACTTATATCCACACTTAACGCCAGCTACCATCACTTATATCCGCACTTAACGCCAGCTACCATCACTTATATCCGCACTTAACGCCAGCTACCATCACTTATATCCGCACTTAACGCCAGCTGCCATCACTTATATCCGCACTTAACGCCAGCTGCCATCACTTATATCCGCACATAACGCCAGCTACCATCACTTATATCCGCACTTAACGCCAGCTACCATCACTTATATCCGCACTTAACGCCAGCTGCCATCACTTATATCCGCATTTAACGCCAGCTGCCATCACTTATATCCGCACTTAACGCCAGCTGCCATCACTTATATCCGCACTTAACGCCAGCTACAATCACTTATATCCACACTTAACGCCAGCTGCCATCACTTATATCCGCACTTAACGCCAGCTACAATCACTTATATCCACACTTAACGCCAGCTGCCATCACTTATATCCACACTTAACGCCAGCTGCCATCACTTATATCCGTACTTAACGCCAGCTACAATCACTTATATCCGCACTTAACGCCAGCTGCCATCACTTATATCCACACTTATCGCTAGCTGCCATCACTTATATCCACACTTAACGCCAGCTGCCATCACTTATATCTGCACTTAACACCAGCTGCCATCACTTATATCTGCACTTAACGCCAGCTACCATCACTTATATCCACACTTAACGCTAGCTGCCATCACTTATATCCACACTTAACGCCAGCTGCCATCACTTATATCCGAACTTAACGCCAGCTCCCATCACTTATATCCGAACTTATCGCCAGCTGCCATCACTTATATCCGCACTTAACGTTAACGCCAGCTATTATCACTTATATCCACACTTAACGCCAGCTACCATCACTTATATCCACACTCAACGCCAGCTACCATCACTTATATCCACACTTAACACCAGCTACCATCACTTATATCCACACTTAACGCTAGCTGCCGTCACTTACATCCGCACTTAACGCCAGCTACCATCACTTATATCCGCACTTATCGCCAGCTGCCATCACTTATATCCACACTTAACGCCAGCTACCATCACTTATATCCACACTTAACGCCCACTACCATCACTTATATCCACACTTAACGCCAGCTACCATCACTTATATCCACACTCAACGCCAGCTACCATCACTTATATCCACACTTAACACCAGTTACCATCAATAGTATCCACACTTAACACCAGCTACCATCATTTATATCCACACTTAACGCCAGCTACCATCACTTATATCCACACTCAACGCCAGCTACCATCACTTATATCCACACTTAACGCCAGCTACCATCACTTATATCCGCACTTAACGCCAGCTACCACCACTTATATCCACACTTAAAGCCAGCTACCATCACTTATATCCACACTTAACGCCAGCTACCATCAATTATATCCACACTTAACGCCAGCTACCACCACTTATATCCGCATTTAACGCCAGCTACCACCACTTATATCCACACTTAACGCCAGCTACCATCACTTATATCCGAACTTAACGCCAGCTACCACCACTTATATCCGCATTTAACGCCAGCTACCATCACTTATATCCACACTTAACGCCAGCTACCACCACTTATATCCACACTTAACGCCAGCTACCATCACTTATATCCACACTTAACGCCAGCTACCATCACTTATATCCACACTTAACGCCAGCTACCATCACTTATATCCACACTTAACGCCAGCTACCATCACTTATATCCACACTTAACGCCAGCTGCCATCACTTATATCCACACTTAACGCCAGCTACCACCACTTATATCCACACTTAACGCCAGCTACCATTACTTATATCCACACTTAACGCCAGCTACCATCACTTATATCCACACTTAACGCCAGCTGCCATCAATAATATCCACACTTAACGCCAGCTGCCATCAATAATATCCACACTTAACGCCAGCTACCATCACATATATCCGCACTTAACGCCAGCTGCCATCACTTATATCCACACTTAACACCAGCAACCATCACTTATATCCACACTTAACACCAGCTGCCATCACTTATATCCACACTTAACGCCAGCTACCACCACTTATATCCACACTTAACGCCAGCTGCCATCACTTATATCCACACTTAACACCAGTTACCATGAATAATATCCACTCTTAACGCCAGCTACCATCACTTATATCCGCACTTAACACCAGCTGCTATCACTTATATCCACACTTAACACCAGCTGCCATCACTTATATCTACACTTAACGCCAGCTACCATCACTTATATCCATACTTAACGCCAGCTACCATCACTTATATCCACACTTAACGCCAGCTACCATCTCTTATATCCGCACTTAACGCCAGCTACCATCACTTATATCCGCACTTGACGCCAGCTGCCACCACTTATATCCGCACTTAACGCCAGCTGCCATCACTTATATCCACACTTAACGCCAGCTACCATCACTTATATCCGCACTTAACGCCAGCTACCATCACTTATATCCACACTTAACGCCAGCTGCCACCACTTATATCCCCACTCAACGCCAGCTGCCATCACATATATCCACACTTAACGCCAGCTGCCACTACTTATATCCGCACTTAACATCAGCTGCCACCACTTATATCCGCACTTAACGCCAGCTACCATCACTTATATCCACACTTAACGCCAGCTGCCACCACGTATATCTACACTTAACGCCAGCTGCCACTACTTATATCCGCACTTAACGTCAGCTGCCACCACTTATATCCGCACTTAACGCCAGCTACCATCACTTATACCCACACTTAACGCCAGCTACCATCACTTATATCCACACATAACGCCAGCTACCATCACTTATATCCGCACTTAACGTCAGCTACCATCACTTATATCCGCACTTAACGCCAGCTA
>NC_091191.1:37012073-37039573 GCF_040958095.1 Procambarus clarkii
ATATATTAGATATTATATTATATTCCTTTCCTCCCTAGAATCTGGATGTAGCAGGTACTCAATTGTCAAAAGTGAAAAATTTGGTTTATTTAACATACACGCCATAGACCGGCTTGGGAAAAAAAGTTCGTAAAACCCAGGGGCCATAGACCGGCTTGGGAAAAAAAGTTCGTAAAACCCAGGGGCCATAGACCGGCTATGAAAGAAAATTTGAGAAAACCCTGGGGCCATAGAACGGCTATTTAATCCCCTGGAACGGATAATCATCTGTATCAAACCTTATTACAGGTAAAACCAGTAGGCAGTCTACTGTATTTTATCAAACTCTTATTAGAATAATAGATCTCGTAATAATTTTGCAAAAATAGTGGCATTTACTATTTTTAAAAGATTATTAGAAAAATTACAGATATGGTGCATTCGGAAGACAAAACCAATTTTTCACTTTTGACAATTGAGCACCTGCTACATCCAGATTCTAGGGAGGAAAGGAAGGACGATCTTACTGGATCCCATAGCCTCTCCGAGGCACAAACCAGGCTTTTACACAACCCCCCCCCCCTGCACCCGAGCTTTTTAAAATAGTAAATGCCACTATTTTTGCAAAATTATTACGAGATCTATTATTCTAGAGAATAATGCATATAAATGCATATATGCATATAAATACAAAAGTAAATGTAAATAATTTTACCTTGCACCTAGATCCACCAAGCCTGTATGGCGCGCGTTTCAGTACTTCGGAAATCTAGAACTATCTTGAATCTCTAATCTGCAATGAAACAATACATATTATTGCACTTACCAAAACATGGATGAATGAAGAAAATACAGAACTATTAGCTGAATATCAAATAAATGGATTTAATCTATTTCACACAGATAGATATATTAGATATTATATTATATTCCTTTCCTCCCTAGAATCTGGATGTAGCAGGTGCTCAATTGTCAAAAGTGAAAAATTTGGTTTATTTAACATACACGCCATAGACCGGCTTGGGAAAAAAAGTTCGTAAAACCCAGGGGCCATAGACCGGCTTGGGAAAAAAAGTTCGTAAAACCCAGGGGCCATAGACCGGCTATGAAAGAAAATTTGAGAAAACCCTGGGGCCATAGAACGGCTATTTAATCCCCTGGAACGGATAATCATCTGTATCAAACCTTATTACAGGTAAAACCAGTAGGCAGTCTACTGTATTTTATCAAACTCTTATTAGAATAATAGATCTCGTAATAATTTTGCAAAAATAGTGGCATTTACTATTTTTAAAAGATTATTAGAAAAATTACAGATATGGTGCATTCGGAAGACAAAACCAATTTTTCACTTTTGACAATTGAGCACCTGCTACATCCAGATTCTAGGGAGGAAAGGAAGGACGATCTTACTGGATCCCATAGCCTCTCCGAGGCACAAACCAGGCTTTTACACAACCCCCCCCCCCCTGCACCCGAGCTTTTTAAAATAGTAAATGCCACTATTTTTGCAAAATTATTACGAGATCTATTATTCTAGAGAATAATGCATATAAATGCATATATGCATATAAATACAAAAGTAAATGTAAATAATTTTACCTTGCACCTAGATCCACCAAGCCTGTATGGCGCGCGTTTCAGTACTTCGGAAATCTAGAACTATCTTGAATCTCTAATCTGCAATGAAACAATACATATTATTGCACTTACCAAAACATGGATGAATGTAGAAAATACAGAACTATTAGCTGAATATCAAATAAATGGATTTAATCTATTTCACACAGATAGATATATTAGATATTATATTATATTCCTTTCCTCCCTAGAATCTGGATGTAGCAGGTGCTCAATTGTCAAAAGTGAAAAATTTGGTTTATTTAACATACACGCCATAGACCGGCTTGGGAAAAAAAGTTCGTAAAACCCAGGGGCCATAGACCGGCTTGGGAAAAAAAGTTCGTAAAACCCAGGGGCCATAGACCGGCTATGAAAGAAAATTTGAGAAAACCCTGGGGCCATAGAACGGCTATTTAATCCCCTGGAACGAATAATCATCTGTATCAAACCTTATTACAGGTAAAACCAGTAGGCAGTCTACTGTATTTTATCAAACTCTTATTAGAATAATAGATCTCGTAATAATTTTGCAAAAATAGTGGCATTTACTATTTTTAAAAGATTATTAGAAAAATTACAGATATGGTGCATTCGGAAGACAAAACCAATTTTTCACTTTTGACAATTGAGCACCTGCTACATCCAGATTCTAGGGAGGAAAGGAAGGACGATCTTACTGGATCCCATAGCCTCTCCGAGGCACAAACCAGGCTTTTACACAACCCCCCCCCCCCTGCACCCGAGCTTTTTAAAATAGTAAATGCCACTATTTTTGCAAAATTATTACGAGATCTATTATTCTAGAGAATAATGCATATAAATGCATATATGCATATAAATACAAAAGTAAATGTAAATAATTTTACCTTGCACCTAGATCCACCAAGCCTGTATGGCGCGCGTTTCAGTACTTCGGAAATCTAGAACTATCTTGAATCTCTAATCTGCAATGAAACAATACATATTATTGCACTTACCAAAACATGGATGAATGTAGAAAATACAGAACTATTAGCTGAATATCAAATAAATGGATTTAATCTATTTCACACAGATAGATATATTAGATATTATATTATATTCCTTTCCTCCCTAGAATCTGGATGTAGCAGGTGCTCAATTGTCAAAAGTGAAAAATTTGGTTTATTTAACATACACGCCATAGTCCGGCTTGGGAAAAAAAGTTCGTAAAACCCAGGGGCCATAGACCAGCTTGGGAAAAAAAAGCTAGGTTAGGCTAGGTAAAAAAGAAAGGAGCTAGGTTAGACTATGTATGTTTAAATCTCTGATTTAAACAGAGCCAGTGTTCAGTCAAATAACTGAATTTATCAAATCTTATCCTTGTATAATATACAAGCTGATGTGAGATCCCTGTCTACAGGTGGACTGAAACTATTATCAACTAATCCATACATCCCACCTGTCCCTTACAGCCCACAATCTATCATTAGGAAAACCATGTGAGAAATCTTTAAGGAATTCTGATAAAGAAAGAGATCTAGGGGTGGTTCTAAATAGAAAACTATCACCTGAGGACCACATAAAGAACATTGTGTGAGGAGCCTATGCCATGCATTCCAACTTCAGAATTGCTTTTAAATACATGGATGGCGAAATACTAACGAAATTGTTCACCACTTTTGCTAGTCCAAAGCTAGAATATGCAGCAGTTGTGGGGTGCCCTTATTGGGGTGCCATCACATTTAAACCAACCTAGCCCACAAATACGTCAACATGGACCAGCATTACACAGTCTAACATACTCTGTCAGATGTAACAACTAAATTTGTGAATTCAAGACCTAATCTATTGCATAATACAGTGTTAGTACGAGAAAAAACATTACTTACATTCGAAGCCGTGTTTTAAAATGGCGGCGGTCTTGTTGTACTGACGCTCCAAACTGTGTGTTCGTTTGCGTATGATGAACGTGTGACAATTTACTACAACAATTATTTAATTATTCTTATTCTTTATTTTACTATTTTTAGGGTACATGAAATTTCCAACTTATTTGCACACAATAATATAATTGCATTGTCATAACCTTTATATATTACGGAAAATACGATGACATGAACGAAGTCAAAGTGAAGTTGAAGTCAAAGTCATTCGCCGAACGTATTAGTCATTTTTTTTCTCCCAAACGATAGGGGATAACAAATCCACAGAGCATATAAGTGTACAGTAAAGTCAATTTTATTCAGGAAAGTACATACATAGTTGATTTACAAACATAATGTTGGATTTATAGATAGAGCTAGTGCATACAATACCTAAAGCCAATATAGTAGGCATATAGCATTTCAGGCAACCGGGCAGTATATATGGACCCCTTACTCAAATCTCTGAATATGTTAGATATTAAGTCCCTGCACATACTCTCATGTGTATTTTATATATATAAAACGCTGCACTGTAATGTCAATCCTGACCCTAAAAGCTTCCTAGAAGGTTGTAACAGATCCCATGAGCACCACACCAGAAACAAATACCTATTTGATATTCCAAGAGTACGACTTAGTCAAACTAGAAATGCTTTACAAATCAAGGGACCTCGAATGTGGAATGACCTTCCCAATTATGTTAAAAACTGTACCTCTCCCAACCAGTTTAAGATAAATAAAGATAAATTTATAAGTTAAGAAAAATTCCACAAATCAACAACCCTGTTACTGACCCAGTATTTACCCAAGTCTTTCCTAAATCTAAACTTATCCAATTTATACCCATTGTTTCGTGTTCTATCGTGTGTTGACAATTTTAATAACCTATTAATATCCCCTTTGTTATATCCATTCAGGAAATTGTGGTTGATCTCGAACCCATTAATAATGTGACGACTTATACAGAATTTTGTAACTATATCATCAAGATTGTAACCAGCTTAGCTAAATGTAGTGTGGGGTTCAGTCCCTAAGCCCATATTTGTGCCTCTCTAACCATTTAGGTTACAGGGCAAAAACATAAAAACAAAGGTAACTGCAGAAGGCCTATTGGCCCATACCAGGCATGCAGCTCCTATCTATAACAGATAAACACTAAGTACTACCTAATTAACTCAATGTAACCTACCTAACCACCAAAATGTCAATCCATATCTTTTATTTTAAACAATGCTGTTTTGTTGACCAAATTGTATTTTTACTCTTTTTCTGTCATGTTTCTCCCACCCCTATTTTTTCCCTTTTTTATTATTTTTTCTCAACATAATTCATACTTTAATTATGCGGATCAGGACATCACCTGATCAAACACATCAAACATCGTTTGACCACCATCAAACACACACATTTCGTGTGTGTTTGACGCTCACTGATATGTACCAGCGTTGTTTTATATATGGTGCTATTCTATCTTACGCTTTGTTGCTCTTTTTTACCTACGGGCTCATAGAACATTCTATTGCGAAAACATTGGCACAAAAATGAATGACGTACATGCCATATTAATGTCAGGACAGTGAAATAATTATAAACTTTCAAAGCACTGTATCGCCCATGTGTCGTCTTGTCACCAATACTGGGTAACAGTTCCGCCACTTCCCACACTCTTGCGGGTGGGCAGCGACCATTATTCTACGTTTATATTCATATCACCGTGTTGGGAATTTCATTGCGAGTACATTGATACCAAAATTAACGCTGTAGGACAAGTGTGGAAGTGATAACAATCCCAAGAGTAAAAACATTTTGTTGCTCTTGGGCACTCACGGCGAGTCATCTACGTAGGTATTTATTGGGTGCTGGTATTCATATAACTTTTGGTGACCGTTTTTGCTGATTTTCTTCTAGAGAATGTTATTGCTAACACATTGGTACCAAAATGAAATACATAGCTCGAGAACTAAGGTCAAGAGAGTAAAAAGAGTATACACATTTTTGTTTTGACGCTTAATTAAGGTTATTGTGAGTACTCATCGCCTGCCTAGAAACTGGAATTAGTAATTCCATCTATCATACATATCATACAAGAGGAGCCACACATCTATGGATCATCCAATAAAACCAGCAGACTTCTAGATGTTACTACTACTCGGCTTAGACTCGGTTACAAGTATCTCTGGGAATTCTCATTATCTGCTGATGTAGACCTGACCAAATGTAAACTGTGTCAACAAAATTATTCGCACACCCTCCGTCACTATGTGATGGAGTGCGAAAAGATACATGAATTTAGAGACAATTCTATAACCAATGTTCCAGCGATGTGTCAATATTTCATTCAAAATGATCTGCTACCAGAAATTTTAGCCAAATATCCCCAGTTTGCTAACTGTAGATAACAACTAAGTGATTGTAACCTATCCACCGCTGCCCACTGGATGGGGGACGGTGTGCAGGACAAACATATAAATTTTGATACTAGCTCTCCACATATGTCAGTTGCTTAATTTAGAACCTGTACTTGAGGTCGATCTCGAACCCATTGTTGATGTGATGACTTATATTGAATTTTGTAACTAGCTCATCAAGATTGTAACTTGCTTAGCTAAATGAATTGTGGGGTTCAGTCCCTGAGCCCATTATGTGCCTCTGTAACCCTTTCCACAACCGCCCACAAGATGGGTATGGGGTGCATAATGGGGTGGGGTGTCTTGGCCAAACGTGCCACATCAAAACCACAAGTTGACATTGAATGTGAATTAACAATGAGACAAGTAAGATTTATACTAATACATTTATACTAACTCTGTTGAGCGTTGACCATTTATACATCAAATCTGTTGATGTGAGCACTTTAGTTTAGTCTGCCGTTTAAAGAAAAAAAGAGCATATCAATGGTATATCACAGAAAACGAATTTAACATAAACTCATGTATTTTTTTTTTTTTTTTTTTTTTTTTTTTTTTTTTTTTTTTTTTTTTTTTTGAGATATATACAAGAGTTGTTACATTCTTGTACATTCTTGTACATTCTTGTGGCAAATGAGACTATTTCTATACATAACTCAATATGATTTGTCTTATCATATTGAACTGCATTCATATTTTTAATATATAACAATATGAATATGAATTTCTGTAAATCCCCTACCATGTTGGAATCTGTGGAAATGAATGAGCAAATGTGCTGGCTGAAGGCGCTGAAGGAAACCACATTGGTTTCATTTTGGATACAAATGTCCATGGAGATTCAAAATGGAAACTAATTATATAGTTGAACCTGCAGAGAGGAGTTTAAGAATCTGTGTTGAGAGTGATGGACACAGCCTTCACAATTATACTTCAGAGAATGTAAACATCTAAGAGTCATTAGAAATATGTGTAGAATAATAAACTCTACATTGTTTGAGTTAGGGAAAACACCATTTGTGATATATAGATACTATAGCTGTTCCTAAAGATTCACCCATTTTGCACCAGCAAGATAACATATAAGATTTTAAGAGTTGACGAATGTTAATATTCTTGTTTGATAAACTGTGAACTTGAGACATATATAAGAACATTCCAATTATAACACAACAAAAGGTTTTCAGAATCTTTAACACCACTTTCCAGCAACTTATATAATTTATATAAATTATTTTAGGGAATAATACATAAATTATATATTTAAACATGATATAGTGTTTAGTGGAATGCATAAGGAGTCAAATTGTGTTAAAAAGAGCGATTTTTAGAAAATTTGGAAAACTACTTTTTTCTGTTCAAATTATAACTAAATGGATTTTAAAGGTTTCACTCAGCCAATATATATCATTCACAATTTATTAATGAATTTTACAAAAAAACACCATCAATTTTATATTTAAACATGTAAAAACTATTTGTTTTACATTTGGAAGAAAATAATTGTAGAAAAACAATTTATAATTAAACCTTTGTGTTTGGATTTTTTGAGTAAAAGTTTCTCAAAGGCTCTCCTGCACCATTCTCAATGCAAATCATTCCCACACCTTTGGGAAGAGATAGGCGAACGTTGTGTAGATGATTTGTGTTTGCTGGGACGGCGGTGGCGGTGATGTGCGTGTCCCGCGTATGGCAGTCCTGCCGTGGTGGACCTGTGTGTGTTAATACACCTGAGGGAGGTCTCGAAGCTTTTAAGTTTAGAAATTGAGCCGTGAAGTACAGGGGCCCAATCGCCTATGCCCACGCTCGCACGCGCACACACACATACACTTATAATAGTAGTAATCATATATAACCCACCACAAAATGACAAGACCCAGACAGGAATGTGACAGAAACAAATGGCCACAATTAATATAATCGAGAGAGCAGCTTCTGTCGCTAGCGGGAACAGATCTGGATTACTAATCATAGAAGACATCTACCATGGAAAGATAGCCTGGGAGAACAAAGATCCACATGGAGTACCAGTTACATGGAGAGCTAAGGTGATGGACGTGACAACAAGAAACTTTCTAAGCCAACACATCAAGGGACTGACAAGAATGAGAGGAGAAGATAAACCAGCCACGCTTGAGCTGATATTTACCCTCAATGAGTGAGATATAAAGGAAGTTAAGTTGGAAGCACCCTTGGGAATGAGTGATCACAGTGTATTGATCTTTGAGTAGTAGAACTAGTATTTATCTTGGGTAGAACTAGTATTTATCTCCCCCCCCCCCAAAAAAAAAAATGGAAACAAAGGGCTGGAATACCGAAAGAAAAATTATGAGATGAGAAAATTCCTAAGGTATATACCATGGGACACAGAACTCAGACTATGTCCGTACAAGACAAGTCCGTATTTGGGTGACATGGACTATGTCACCCAAAAGGGTTTGGATGCAGTAAACAGGTTTATCCTGCCCCCCCCCCCCCCCCAAAAAAAAAAAAAAAAAAAAAACAGAGAAGCAAAAAAAGAATCCAAGGTTTAACAGGGCGTGTATGAAAACAAAGAACTGAACAAAAGGGTGTGGAGGAACTTCCGAAGTAACAGAACACCAGAAAGCAGAGAGATTCCAGAGAACCAAGAACGAGTATGTTAGTGTGAGAAGAGAAGCAGAGAAAAAGTATGAAAATGGTATAGCAAATAAAGCCAAGACCGAACCAAAGCTACTCCACAGTCACATCAGGAGGAAACCAACAGTGAAAGAACAGGTAATGAAACTTAGAACGGGTGAGGACAGGTGCACAGAGAATGACAAAAAGGTGTGTGAGAAGAACTCAACAAGAGGTTCCAGAAGATTTTTACAATAGAACGAGGTGAGGTCAGTGCGCCAGGAAAGGGGGCAGTAAACCAGGCGGCCTTGGAAGGGTTCGAAATTACGAGAGATGAGGTCAAGATCCACCTGTTGGATTTGGATATGAGAAAGGATGTTGGTCTGGACGGAATCTCACCATGGGTATTGATAAAGTGTGCAGAAACACTTTGCTTGCCACTCTCCATAGTGTATAGTAGGTCACTGGAGACAGGAGACCTATCAGAAATATGGAAGACAACTAATGTAGTCACAATATACAAAAAAAGGTGACAGACAAGAGACACTGAACTACAGGCAAGTGTCCTCAACGTGTATACCATGCAAGGTGGAGAAGATCGTGAGAAAAAATCGTGAGATGGTAACACATCTTGAGAGGAGATGAAAAACCACCATCATGGGTTCAGGAAGGGTAAAGTAAGTCACTGGAGGCCGGAGACCTACCAGAAATATAGAAGACGGCGAATGTGGTCCCAATACACAAAAAGGGTGACAGACAAGAGGCACTTAACTATAGGCCAGTGTCCTTGACTTGTATACCATGCAGGGTGATGGAGAAGATCGTGAGAAAAAACCTAGTAACACATCTGGAGAAAAGGGATTCCGTGACAAATCGCCAACATGGGTTCAGGGAGAGTAAATTTGGCCTTACTGGCATTATAGAATTTTACGACCAAGTGACAAAGATTATGCAAGAAAGAGAAGGCTGGGTGGACTGCATTTTCTTGGATTGTCGGAAAGCCTTTGAAACAGTACCCCATAAGAGGCTGGTACATAAGCTGGATTGACAGGCAGCAGTAAACGGTAAGGTACTCCTGTGGATAAGGGAGTACCTAAGCAATTGGAAGCAGAGAGTTACAATGAGGGGTGAGACCTCAGATTGGCGTGAAGCCACCATTGGAATCCCACAGGGCTCTGTACTCGGTCCTATCCTGTTTTTGATGTACTCTCTGAAGGAATAGACTCATTTCTCTCAATGTTTGCTGACGATGCCAAAATTATGAGAAGAATTAGGGCAGAGGAGGACTGCTTGAGGCTTCAAGAAGACCTATTCAAACTGAAGGAATGGTTGATAGAGTTTAACCCAAGCAAATGTAATGTAATTAAATGAAGATAGGTGCAGGGAGCAGGAGGCCAGATACAAGATATAATTTGAGAAATTAAATTCTTCATGAGTCAGAGAGAGAAAAAGACTTAGGGGTTGATGTCACGCCAGACCTGTCCCCTGCAGCCCATATCAAGGATAACATTAGCGGCATATGCCAGGTTGGACAACATAAGAGCGGCCTTTAGAAACTTGTGTAAGGAATCATTCCAAACTTTGGATACCACATATGTCAGGCCAATCATTTAATATGCAGCCCCAGCATGGAGTCCATATCTAGTCAAGGTTAGACTAAACTGGAAAAGGTTCAAAGGTTGGCCACCAGACTAGTACCCGAGCTGAGAGGTATGAGCTAAGAGGAGAGACTACGGGAATGAAACCTCACGTCGCTGGAAGACAGAAGAGTTGGGGGGGGGGACATCACCACCTCATTCAAGATTCTCAAAGGAATTGATAGGGAAGATAAGGCCAGACTATTTAACACAAGAGGCACACGCACTAGGGGACCCAGGTGGAAAATGTGCCCAAATGAGCCACAGAGATATCAGAAAAAACTTTTTTAGTGTCAGAGTGGTTGACAAATGGAATGCATTTGTAAGTGATGTGGTGGAGGCTGACTCCATACACAGTTTCAGGTATAGATATGATCAAGTGTAGAGCCCAATAGGTTCAGAAACCTGTACAGCAGTTGATTAAGAGTTGAGAGGCGGGACCAAAGAGCCAGAACTCAAACCCCGCTAGCACAAATAAGTACTCATCAAATTGTGCTTGCGGGGGTTGAGCTCTGGCTCTTTGTTCCAAGGGTTAGTACAACTAGAACAGGTGAGTACAACTAGGTGAGTACACACACACACACACACACACACACACACACACACACACACGCAGGCTGGAGTGAAAGGGAAGGTACGTTGGATACAGGAGTACCTAAGCAACAGGAGACAACGAGTCAGTGTGAGGGGTGAGGTCTCAGATTGGCGAGACGTTACGAGTGGAGTCCCGCAGGGGTCGGTCCTTGGACCTTTACTGTTTCTGATATATGTAAATGATCTCCCAGAGGGTATAGAATCGTTTCTCTCAATGTTTGCCGATGATGCAAAAATTATGAGGAGGATTGAAACTGAGGACGATAGTAAGAGGCTACAAGATGACCTAGACAGACTGAGTGAATGGTCCAACAAATGGCTGTTGAATTTCAACCCGAGTAACTGCAAAGTAATGAAACTAGGCAGTGGAAACAGGAGGCCAGGCACAGGATACAGAATAGGAGATGAAGTACTTAATGAAACGGACAGAGAGAAAGATCTAGGAGTTGATATCACACCAAACCTGTCTCCTGAAGCCCACATAAAAAGAATAACGTCTGCGGCATATGCGAGGCTGGCTAACATCAGAACAGCGTTCAGGAACCTGTGTAAGGAATCATTCAGATTCTTGTACACCACATATGTAAGACCAATCCTGGAGTATGCGGCCCCAGCATGGAGCCCGTACCTTGTCAAGCACAAGACGAAGCTGGAAAAAGTCCAAAGGTATGCCACTAGAACTAAGAGGCATGAGTTACGAGGAAAGGCTGTGGGAAATGCACCTTACGACACTAGAAGACAGAAGAGTAAGGGGAGACATGATCACAACCTACAAAATCCTCAGAGGAATCGACCGGGTAAACAAGGATAAACTATTCAACATTGGTGGGACGCGAACAAGGGGACACAGGTGGAAACTGAGCACCCAGATGAGCCACAGAGACGTTAGAAGGAACTTTTTCAGTGTCAGAGTAGTTAACGGATGGAATGCATTAGGCAGTGATGTGGTGGAGGCTGACTCCATACTGTGGGAACCGACCTGTGAGATTTATATTTATTTAAATTATATGAATTTATATTTACGTTAATTTATATACTTCGATAGCAATTTGTATGATGTTAAGTGGACTGTATTTCTGCAATAATCTCAATCTCACAAATCGATCCTCTACACATTAGGGGGGTTTATATTAATTAAATTTATATATATGCAGCCAATCAAACTACAGTATTAGACTACATACATTGAAGAGGTTCCTTATCTTATTTGTACAGCAGGTATAACCAGGATGTAGACACCACATTTTCCCTCTTTGAGGTAGCTTCCATCACCCTGGTAACTGATGTACAAAGCATGGTTCCTCGTCTTGACCTGTCAAAAGGGCGCTAGCTGTAAAGCCAGATACCTATATATGACAAGCTATGTCAGAGAAAATACTGTACATGGAACAATGAAGACCTGGCTTAATTACCTTTAGTATGAGGCGATTTCGTGATCTAAGTGGATCACCCTACCCAATGACATTAATGGCCACTAATGATAGATATACGGGTTTCGGAAAGACACTTAACTTGAATTTGTTGACAGCGTGTGATAATGGTACACCTTTGGTTTCCATAACACTTCGTCCAAGTAAAATTAACAGGAGCCGAATTGCTCCCTGCGCCTCTGGTCTAGTATAAACAATGGCAATGTCTAACACTCCATACTATTGACGCTACTGGCCGACATTGTCCAGATATAATAGGAGCCGAATTTGCTCCACGCATCTCGGAGGTGACAACAATGGCTACCCCTCCTTCCTCACTGACGCCTGGCCTACATTGTCCAGATGTCAATAAGTAATAGAAGGGTCACATTTACTCTACTTTAATATTGATAATTAAGTTAATTTATATGAGATGTTTTTATAATGGTAAAGTCCAAAGACTAATGTATTTAAGAATAATTCCCACCATAATAGGTGGTGAATATAATAGTATGTGGTGATGATATCCCGTTTTCTTTAGATGGTAATTCCACTACAAGTTACGTTTTCTATGGGTAACTTGTTGGTAATACAGCAGCAATTATTATCTGTCTGTATGATATATTAAATGGTGTCGGATTTTCCGAAACATACACAGTTTTAAATGTAGATATGATAGAGCCTAGTAGGCTCAGGAACCTGTACACCAGTTGTTTGACAGTTCAGAGGCGGAACCAAAGAGCCAAAGCTCAACCCCCGCAAGCACAAATAGGTGAGTACAAACAAGTGAGTATACACACACACACACACATGTCGAATTTGTTGGTGTTTTGGGTTGGGAGAAAGAATAGCAGTGTGGGGGATGTAAACCAAGAGAAGAGGGATGTAAACCAGCTGGAGAAGGGTGTAAATCATCAGGAGACGGATTTAAGGTAGCTAGAGATGGGTGTAAACCAGCAAGAGAGGGGTGTAAACCAGCAAGAGATGGGTGTAAACCAGCAAGAGAGGGGTGTAAACCAGCAAGAGAGGGGTGTAAACCAGCAAGAGAGGGGTGTAAACCAGCAAGAGAGGGGTGTAAACCAGCAAGAGAGGGGTGTAAACCAGCAGGAGAGGGAAAGGAAACCAGCAAGAGAGGGATGTAAACCAGCTGGAGAGGGTTGTAAACCAGCAGGAGAGGGGAAGGAAACCAGCAAGAGAAGGGTGTAAACCAGCAGGAGTGGGATGTAAACCAGCAGGAGATGGGTGTAAACCAGCAAGAGAAGGGTGTAAACCAGCAAGAGAGGGGTGTAAACCAGCAAGAGAGGGTGTAAACCAGCAAGAGAGGGGTGTAAACCAGCAAGAGAGGGGTGTAAACCAGCAAGAGAGGGGTGTAAACCAGCAAGAGAGGGGTGTAAACCAGCAAGAGAGGGGTTTAAATCAGCAAGAGAGGGGAAGGAAACCAGCAAGATAGGGGTGTAAACCAGGAGATGGGAGTAAACCAGCAAGAGAGGGGAGTAAACCAGCAAGAGAGGGGTGTAAACCAGTAGGAGAGGGGGTGTAAACCAGCAGGAGAGGGTGTAAACCAGCAGGAGAGGGGGTGTAAACCAGCAGGAGAGGGGGTGTAAACCATCAGGAGATGGGAAGGAAACCAACAAGAGAGGGTGTAAACCAACAAGAGAGGGGTGTAAACCAGCAGGAGATGGGTGTAAACCAGCAAGAGAGGGTGTAAACCAGCAGGAGAGGGATGCAAAACAGCAAGAGAGGGGTGTAACCCAGCAAGAGAGGGGTGTAAACCAGCAGGCGATGGGAGTAAACCAGCTGGAGAGGGGTGTAAACCAGCAGGCGATGGGAGTAAACCAGCTGGAGAGGGGTGTAAACCAGCAGGCGATGGGAGTAAACCAGCAAGAGAGGGGAGTAAACCAGCAAGAGAGGGGAGTAAACCAGCAAGAGAGGGATGTAAACCAGCTGGAGAGGGGTGTAAACCAGCAGGAGAGGGGAAGGAAACCAGCAAGAGAAGGGTGTAAACCAGCAGGCGATGGGAGTAAACCAGCAAGAGAGGGGAGTAAACCAGCAGGAGAGGGGAAGGAAACAAGCAAGAGAGGGATGTAAACCAGCTGGAGAGGGGTGTAAACCAGCAGGAGAGGGGAAGGAAACCAGCAAGAGAAGGGTGTAAACCAGCAGGAGCGGGATGTAAACCAGCAGGAGATGGGTGTAAACCAGCAAGAGAGTGGTGTAAACCAGCAAGAGAGGGGTGTAAACCAGCAAGAGAGGGGTGTAAACCAGCAAGAGAGGGGTGTAAACCAGCAAGAGAGGGGTGTAAACCAGCAAGAGAGGGGTGTAAACCAGCTGGAGAGGGGTGTAAACCAGCAGGAGAGGGAGGCTTCATCTTCCGTCAAAGTATACCAAAAGTTTCCCATTATATATAATTTTAGCCTTAAACAATTCAGACAAATACAAAAACAAATTAACTGGGAAAATTCTTAGATACGTAAAAGCATTAGACTAAACACGAAGGAAAGTGAGACGCGGACAAATTTGATGAATTAATATAAATGCTGAAAGAAAATTGGGGATTTTTCTGGCCCAAAAACAACTCAAATATTTTGGATGATATTTCACGCTCTGATCGACGATTTACAAGACTTGAGAATTCATTTACATCTTGGTGTTTTGTGGCCTGTTTACAGACTAGAGCCAAGTTTTGGCCAGCAGGTTTTCGCAACTATGTCATCCTGGAAAAAAAAATACCTGCTTTCTAATTGTGAGGGAAACGACAGCTCTGAAATGTTTGAAGTCGACCAAACCCACAACATTAAACAAAAAATTAACCTCTTAAGACTTCTGTCGCTGTTTCCTGCTATCGTCTCAACTGGCTTTTCTCCTGTCCGGTCAGTTGGTTCCTTAACTGTCTGTCTTCTGGTTGACTGGCATCTCTCCTGTCCATCTTCCGGCTAACTAACTCGGCTGGAGTTGTTACTGCACTGGTTCGACCTCCACCTGGACACCGACTGGAGGACCAAGAGTGTTGTGGGAAATGTTGGTGGGTGGAGAAGCACCGGGAAAAGAAGTGTGAATCTTAAGGTGATGCGTGAACACCTGGAGGTGTTGTGCCGACCACACAACGCAAGGTGCTGGTGCGTCACGGTATAATGTGATGCCAACACCTCCCTCTGAGCAGGAAGCCTGCATCATCTACCAAGTCTGAGGCTGTGCACTGCTACAGTGACTCAGTCCATGCGCTCCTGGTTTCTGTTGCGTCTATAGAGTTCCGAGGACGCACTTATTCTCAAGTGATTGTCGAGACCATTAATAAATACTGAGAAAGGCTTAGCCGGATGAGTAACATTCCTGTTGGGTTATCTTGAAGTTATCTTGAGATGATATCGGGGTTTAGCATCCCCGCAGCCCGGTCCTCGACCAGATCTCCTTTTTGTTACATATCACATCATCATGTTACATATATACATCTATCTCAACATAGTATCACACAGCCCTGCTAGGAACACACAGCCCTGCTAGGAACACACAGCCCTGCTAGGAACACACAGTCCTGCTAGGAACACACAGCCCTGCTAGGAACACACAGCCCTGCTAGGAACACACAGCCCTGCTAGGAACACACAGTCCTGCTAGGAACACACAGTCCTGCTAGGAACACACAGTCCTACTAGGAACACACAGCCCTGCTAGGAACACACAGTCCTGCTAGGAACACACAGCACTGCTAGGAACACAGCCCTGCTAGGAACATAGAGCCATCCTAGGGACCAGAAAAAAAAACCCATGAAGGGAGAGGGTCTGGAGCGCCCTCAAACAATGCAGGAAGTTAGTCAACACTGCCAACTTTAATAAAAAATGACATTTATTAAGGTACAATTTGTGCCAACTCCCTTCCACCAACTCTCTAATTTTCCCTATTTTCCACCCTCCTTCTTCCAGTTCTTGTCCTTCTGTTCCTCTCCTTTCATCTTTCCTTCCTTCTTCCTTCATCCTCAACCCATTTCATGCTCCATCACCCCCCCTCCCCCCACCTCTCTCTTCATCACCAGGACCATCCTCAACCGTTACTATTTCCTCTCCTCTTTACACTGTCAACTCTCTCCTTCCCTCCCAACCTGATCCCCACTTGTACCCGTCTTGCTTCATCCCTGTGTCTTCCACTATGTGCGTCTTGCTTCACCTCTGCGTCTTCCACTATATCCGTCTTGCTTCACCCCTGCGTCTTCCACTATATCCGTCTTGCTTCACCCCTGCGTCTCCCACTATGTCCGTCTTGCTTCATCCCTGCGTCTCCTACTATGTCCGTCTTGCTTCACCCCTGCGTCTCCTACTATGTCCGTCTTACTTCACCCCTGCGTCTCCCACTAAGTCCGTCTTGCTTCACACCTGCGTCTTAAACTATATTCACCTTGCTTCACACCTCCGTCTTAAACAATATATTCGACTTGCTTCACCCCTGCGTCTTAAACTATATTCACCTTGCTTAACACAGGAGACGCAGGGGTGAAGCAAGACGGACACAGTCTGCGTCTCAAACAATATTCGTCTTGCTTCACCCCTGCGTCTTAAACTATATTCACCTTGCTTCACCCCTGCGTCTTAAACTATATTCACCTTGCTTCACACCTGCGTCTCAAACTATATTCGTCTTGCTTCACCCCTGCGTCTCCCACTATATCCTCCTTGCTTCACCCCTGCGTCTCTCACTATATCCTCCTTGCTTCACCCTTGCGTCTTCCACTATATCCTCCTTGCTTCACCCCTGCGTCTCCCACTATATCCTCCTTGCTTCACCCCTGCGTCTCCCACTATATCCTCCTTGCTTCACCCTTGCGTCTCCCGCTATATCCTCCTTGCTTCACCCTTGCGTCTCCCACTATATCCTCCTTGCTTCACCCCTGCGTCTCCCACTATATCCTCCTTGCTTCACCCTTGCGTCTCCCACTATATCCTACTTGCTTCACCCCTGCGTCTCCCACTATATCCTCCTTGCTTCACCCCTGCGTCTCCCACTATATCCTCCTTGCTTCACCCTTGCGTCTCCCACTATATCCTCCTTGCTTCACCCTTGCGTCTCCCACTATATCCTCCTTGCTTCACCCCTGCGTCTCCCACTATATCCTCCTTGCTTCACCCCTGCGTCTCCCACTATATCCTCCTTGCTTCACCCTTGCGTCTCCCACTATATCCTCCTTGCTTCACCCCTGCGTCACCCACTATATCCTCCTTGCTTCACCCCTGCGTCACCCACTATATCCTCCTTGCTTCACCCCTGCGTCACCCACTATATCCTCCTTGCTTCACCCCTGCGTCTCCCACTATATCCTCCTTGCTTCACCCTTGCGTCTCCCACTATATCCTCCTTGCTTCACCCCTGCGTCACCCACTATATCCTCCTTGCTTCACCCCTGCGTCTCCCACTATATCCTCCTTGCTTCACCTGGGACTCTCGTTGTTCTCAAGTTAGACAGTTACCCGGGACATAATTTTTTACTGTATTTGAGTATATTTGTTGTTCTGTTTGTGAATATTTTCTTCCTGTAACTGCTGCCTGAGTCTCATTCTCGCCCCAAACACTTGTGTCTAGAATGTTACTAATTACAGAATGAATTAGTTAATAATTCACGAACAACATTTTGGTTCAAGAAGATAAAATAAACAAACGATATTAACTCCAGTCTTCCACAGAGAATATATCTCCTCCTCCTTGCTCTTCACACTTAATTAATAAGTCAGTCTCTCTCCCTCTCCCTCTTTCTCCCTCTCCCTCTCCCTCTCCCTCTCCCTCTCCCTCTCCCTCTCCCTCTCCCTCTCCCTCTCTCTCTCTCCGTGAAAATCATTAGGAGCCATGAGCAGGATTCGAAACCCATGCTCTGGATTTAAACCAGAACAAACCTAAGCCTTAGACCAGTACAACCTCGAATTCTAACCATGCAACCTGGGATTCAAGTGAATTTTCTAGGGCTCCTGAGGCTTATACTGAAGCCTAACCAGGGTTTCGCACACTGCCCCCCCTTCCCTTGCACCTTGTCTTGTAGTCAAGGAATTCTACCTCTGACGCTACTCTTCAAATGCACAAATAACTCACATTAACGTTTAGTATCAATGAGGATGTTTCATTGATACTTCACTTTAAGTATTTTTTCTCGTTGTAGAAGAGAGAAAGAGAATCAATTTCATTTCAGACTGCACAATAACACATCAATAAACTACTTCACTTGAGGTCAGAAACATGAATTAGGAAAATGAAGTCGAGTGAAGCAAAACAACAGTGCAAGGAAAGATATCTTTCCATTTCCAACCATTTGAGTTTACAACATACACACTGCCCCGTAAACTCATACAATAATCTCATTATTAACGTAAACCGACTGTAGTCGTATGTGCACTCTACGTCTAACGTAATCACATCCTTAACTAATCATTAATTTATGCTGAGAATAAGTGCAGTTGTGGCATTTATCGCATTAAATCCACCTTAGAGCGCGAAGGTTCAGGTGTAAGTCCTGGGTGCTCTTAGTGCTCGCTTTTACTGTATTTGATGTTCAAATTTGTTATCGAGTTTAGACGACCAAAAATGTTAATAATGAACAATGTGCTTCACGTGGTATTAGATTTAAGCGTAAAAGTTGAATTGTATTTTCCTTCGAACATCTTGAAAATTTCCTCAATTATTCAATTAAAAAGAAAACAAAATAAATATTGTAACTTTACTATTGTATAATTCAGTGAAATTCAGTGAAAGTATAGCTGGAAAAGAGTAAATTTAGTATAACTGATGTATACTAGATGTTTAGTGCCTATTTCTTTGCAAGCATTATGAGCAAGCAATAGTGCTTGCTCCTCCTCCTCCGGTCCTAAAAAATAGCATTTTATGATAAATGCGTGTTAATGCAAGACTCAACATGTACACAACACAAGCCCCTCAAGGTCCTGACTCGCTGACACGTTCTTGCAACTTTAATCAGAGTAAATGAAATAGCACTCTAGAGATAACTTGCCCAGGAGACGTGAGTCAGAGAAATGTCTCACTAAAGCAGCAGGAGTGGAACATAAATGTATTCTTACTCGACCAAATATCCGCAAAAGGGACAGAATGATAACCTGAATCTCTGCTAATTGTTATCTTAAGGTGTATATATACAGAGAAAGGTTCAGGCTGTTATGTCAGGGTTAGTTAAACCTGGCTATGTACTGGACGAATAACTGGAGCAGAATAAATCGCTAAGCCAGTATAACTGTATAGATCAGTGGGTTATAAGGAGGGAGTATAGGAACAGTGCCAAACCAATCGTATGATCTGGGATCGAACGCCAAACTCTGTAAGAAGCTACAGTCACCACGAAGCCAGCCACTGCTCAACCAGCCACCGCTCAACCAGCCACCGCTCAACCAGCCACCGCTCAATCAGCCACCGCTCAACCAACCAGTCTAAGTGAATGAGCAAGAGAGAGAGAGACAGAGAACTGGGTCAAGACCCAGGATGCACAGTTAACTTGAGCCGGGTTCTCCTCCCTGATGGAAGGGCGAACAGCAGCCATATCCTGCATACTTCCCCGTAGTAAAGGAAAATTGGAAAGGCACTGGAGAAGAAAACTGAAGCTGTGTTGAAAACCTTCGAGTGCTGGAACACAGGAGAGTGTAGACAACTACTCAGCGGGGCAGAAGGGCAGAGGGAGTCTGAAGGCTCGTCACTAGCAAGGTAAACGACCTCCCAACTAATGAATGCTAAGAAAAAAAGGAAATACCAAATAATAAAAAACAAAATTGAAAATTTTCTTCTTTGAGGCTCATGTACACGTGATTGAAGACAGACGTACAGACAGACACACACACAAACTCAGACACAGACACAGGCAGTGTCTCTTTGTATGTCTATATCTCCATCCACGTTTATATCAGCTGACAAGCACACACACATACACTGACTATTACGGCCATTAGTGAGGGGAGCGATGGAAACAACTTGAGGGAGGAAGACAGGAAGCGAGTAAAGTGAGGGGAAACAAGAGAAATAAATGTGTGGTGGAAACAATGGCAACGAGCGGAGCGATGTAAACAAGACAGGTAATAGTAAAGAAAATAAAGGGAGTGATGAAAGTAGAAGTGAAGGAAGTAAGGGAAGGGGAGTGAGGGAAGCGAAGTGTGGGAAGAGGAGTGAGGGAAGGGGAGTAAGGGAAGTAAGGGGAGTAATGATAATAACAGGAGTGAGGGAAGTAAGAGGAGTGAGGAAAGTAATGGACAGTACATCCATATATGACACTGGCATGTTCACCTGGCAAAGTATTGAGTCACTAACCTCAGGGAGACCCCCTTGTGTGTACCCTATTAGATGAATCCTAAGCAAGAGAGCCAATCTCCTCTTACCCTTGGCCGATATGATTTCCTGTGCACATTAAAGGGATTTTGACACCTCATTCCAAAATCTGGCTGACCATCACACACATATATGAGCCTCACTGTCCGATAGTGTTATGATTTTTTAGTGCAATCGACTTTATACAAGATCCCTATTCAGTCGTATTTCTGAAAAGAGAAAACACAAATTTCTTCTGTCAATTCCTCTTAGCGTTGAACAGTTTTGCGTGAAAAAAAGGAAAAACTATACGTATATTAGATAAGATCCTAGATTAAAGACCTTAGCCAAAATTCCAACGTTACCAGCTTACAGGAAGAATAAACTTACGCCAGCTATTGTTTGGGCAAGATACAAGTAGCTAAGGAAGATAAGGATAGAGGATGAGCGCAAGAAAGTCTTAAGCAAACTACAGAAGTAGCTCTTATAACTATATTTATAGCAAGTCAGAGATAATGGGCGAATGATAGACAACCCCCGCCCCCCCCCGGCCTATCTAAGACGAACATAAACCAGGCAACATCGGCACCATATTGAACATAATGTGTTCATCTGCGTCCGTCTCGGCAGTGTTCTCTGAATAGCTAAAATTTGACTGACTCGGTGATCAGTCCCAACCGGAGGGTCCCAACCGGTCAGTCCCAACCGGTCAGTCCCAACCGGTCAGTCCCAACCGGTCAGTCCCAACCGGTCAGTCCCAACCGGTCAGTCCCAACCGGTCAGTCCCCACTGGTCAGTCTCAATCAATTGGGAACCACTGTTGCATGTAGTCTGATCACGAGCCTGACCTGCAAGTAACCTCGGTGCTGAAAGACAACATCTTCAAATAACACAAGTGACGAAATACAATAATTACGAGCATAGAATAACGGCGGAGAGACAGATTATTTACTTCTCGCACCAAGGAAGTAAAGAAGAATCCAAGGAGGCATAATCAAGATGTACAAAATACTCAGCATATCGACAATACAAAATGGGAACCCTTCTCAATCTTTACATGACTAGAATGAGGGAATGTATCAGTATGACATGAGCTATAAGAAATGGGATATTGCCAGGAGAGGAACCAAAACAAGAGGACCCGGTCATGGTGTAATATAAAGAATAGCAGGATTCTAAGCCCTGTGAGGATCCAGAGGGAACCCTCGAACCCAGTACCAATAAAGCTGAAGCCTGTAGCTCTACCAACCACACCACTGAGCACACCACCATAATGAAGCCCCAGAGTCACGTAACTAGCATTCAACTGGGACTTAAAGCCTTTCTTGGAGTGCCACTTAAGTATAGAGGCATAAGATGAAGTCATATGAGTCACAGAGATATTAGGGAGTTTTCTTTAAGCGTCAGAGTAATGGGAAAATGGGGTGAACTAAAGGAGCAGGTTGTAGAAGTAATTAAATTCGTAATTCGTAATTTTAAAAGTAGATGTTGCAGGAAAATAGGCCTGGAGCCATGTAATTAGACAATAATTGGCGGATAGAAGAGCGGAATCCAGGAGCTAATGTTAGATCCTGCAGGCACAAATTGGTGAATGCCCACACGCACGTACACACGTACACACACACACACACACACAGATATACATTGGGACACAGAACTCGGAACCAAGTTCGTACAAGACATGATGGACTATGTCACCCAAAAATGTCAGGAAGCTGTAAGCAGGTTTGTCCCAGCCCAACAGGAAAAAACAGAGAAGCAAACGAAGAATCCGTGGTTTAATAGGGGAATGTATGAAAGCAAAGGAGCTGAATAAAAGGGCATGGAGGAACTTCCGTAATAACAGAACACCAGAAAGTAGAGAGAGATACCAGAGAACCAGGAACGAGTATGTTAGTGTGAGAAGAGCAGCTGAGAAAAGGTATGAAAATGATATAGCTAATAAAGCCAAGACCGAACCAAAGCTACTACACAGTCACATCAGGAAGAAGACAACAGTGAAGGAACAGGTGATGAAACTTAGGGTGGGCGAGTACAGGTACACAGAGAATGACAAAGAGGTGTGTGAAGAACTCAACAAAAGGTTCCAGGAGGTCTTTACAATAGAACAGGGAGTAGTCACGGTGCTAGGAGAGGTTGCGGCAAACCAGGTGACCTAGGAAAGGTTCGAAATTACAAGAGATGAGGTCAAGAAGTACCTATTGGAGCTGGATGTGAGAAAAGCTGTTTGGCCGGATGGAATCTCACCATGGGTATTGAAAGAGTGTGCAGGAGCACTTTGCTTGTCACTCTCCATAGTGTATAGTAGGTCACTGGAAACGGGAGACCTACCAGAAGTATGGAAGACTGCTAATGTAGTACCAATATTTAAAAAGGGTGACAGACAAAGGCACTGAACTACAGGCCAGTGTCCTTAACTTGTATACCATGGAAGGTGATGGAGAAGATTGTGAGAAAAAACCTAGTAACACATCTGGAGAGAAGAGACTTCGTGACAACCCATCAACATGGGTTCAGGGAGGGTAAATCTTGCGTTACAGGCTTGATAGAATTCTATGATCAGGTGACAAAGATTAAGCAAGAAAGAGAAGGATGGGCGGACTGCATTTTTTTGGACTGTCGGAAAGCCTTTGACACAGTACCCCATAAAAGGTTGATGCGTAAGCTGGAGAAACAGGCAGGAGTAACTGGTAGGGCGCTCCAGTGGATAAGGGAGTACCTAAGCAATAGGAAGCAGAGAGTTATAGTGAGGGGTGAGACCTCAGAATGGCGTGAAGTCACCAGTGGAGTCCCACAGGACTCTGTGGTTGGACCTATCCTGTTTCTGATATACGTAAATGATCTCCCAGAGGGTATAGACTCATTCCTCTCAATGTTTGCTGACGACGCCAAAATTATGAGAAGGATTAAGACAGAGGAGGAGAGCTTGAGGCTTCAAGAAGACCTGGACAAGCTGCAGGAATGGTCGAACAAATGGATGTTAGAGTTTAACCCAAGCAAATGTAATGTAATGAAGATAGGGGTAGGAAGCAGGAGACCAGATACAAGGTATCACTTGGGAGATGAAATACTTCAAGAGTCCGAGAGAGAGAAAGACCTGGGGGTTGATATCACGCCAGACCTGTCCCCTGAAGCTCATATCAAGAGGATAACATCAGCAGCATATGCCAGGTTGGCTAACATAAGAACGGCCTTTAGAAACTTGTGTAAGGAATCTTTTAGAACATTATATACCACATATGTCAGACCAATCCTGGAGTATGCGGCTCCAGCATGGAGCCCATATCTAGTCGAGCATAAGACTAAACTGGAAAATGTTCAAAGGTTTGCCACCAGACTAGTACCCGAGCTGAGAGGTATGAGCTACGAGGAGAGACTACGGGAATTGAACCTCACGGATGAAGACGGATGAAGATAGACAGAGACTACAGGATGACCTGGATAAACTTGAGGAATGGTCTAGAAAATGGCTGCTAAAGTTCAACTCGGGAAAGTGTAAGGTGATGAAATTAGGCGAAGGGAGCAGGAGGCTGAACACAAGGTATCATCTGGGAGGGGAAGTCCTGCAAGAGTCAAATAGAGAGAAGGATCTGGGGGTTGATATCACACCGAACCTGTCCCCAGAGGCCCACATCAAAAGAATATCATCAGCGGCATATGCTAGACTGGCCAACATAAGAACTGCCTTCAGAAACTTGTGTAAGGAATCTTTCAGAACCCTGTATACCACATATGTATGACCAATCCTGGAGAATGCAGCTCCAGCCTGGAGTCCATACCTAGTTAAACACAAGACAAAGTTAGAGAAGATTCAGCGGTATGCCACCAGGCTCGTCCCGGAACTGAGAGGATTGAGCTACGAGGAAAGGCTAAAGGAGCTGAACCTCACATCCCTGGAAAAGAGAAGAGTAAGGGGGGACATGATAACCACCTACAAAATTCTCAGGGGAATTGACAGGGTGGACAAAGACAAACTCTTCAGCACGGGTGGGACACGAACAAGGGGACACAGGTGGAAACTTAGTACCCAGATGAGCCACAGAGACGTTAGAAAGAATTTTTTTAGTGTCAGAGTAGTTAATAAATGGAATGCACTAGGAAGTGATGTGGTGGAGGCTGACTCCATACACAGTTTCAAATGTAGATATGATAGAGCCCAGTAGGCTCAGGAATCTGTACACCAGTTGATTGACAGTTGAGAGGCGAGACCAAAGAGCCAAAGCTTAACCCCCGCAAGCACAATTAGGTGAGTACAATTAGGTGAGTACACGCACACACACACACGGGGCCGGTGGCTAAGCGGACAGCACGCTGGATGCGTGATCCTGTGGTTCCGAGTTCGATCCCGGGCGCCGGCGAGAAACAATGGGCAGAGTTTCTTTCACCTAATGCACCTGTTACCTAGCAGTAAATAGGTACATGGAAGTTAGTCAGCTGTCACGGGCCGTTTCCTGATGTGTGTGTGTGTTTGTGTGTGGTGTGGAAAAAAACACAAAAATAGTAGTTAGTAACAGATGATTGACAGTTGAGAGGCGGGCCGAAAGAGCAGAGCTCAATCTCTACAAATACAACTAGGTGAATAAAACTAGGTGAATACACACGCACGCACATACACACACACACGCACATACACACACACGCACACACACAGACACACAATTACACTCTCCATAGTGTATAGTAAGTCACTGGATATGGGAGACCTACCAGAAATATGGAAGACGGCGAATGTGGTCCCAATATAAAAAAAGGGCGACAGGCAAGAGGCACTGAACTACAGGTCAGTGTCCTTGACTTGTATACCATGCAAGGTGATGGAGAAGATCGTGAGAAAAAACCTGGTGATACATCTGGAGAGAAGGGACTTCGTGACAAATCTCCAACATTGGTTCAGGGAGAGTAAATCTTGCCTGACTGGCTTAATAGAATTCTACGACCAGGTGACAAAGATTAAGCAAGAAAGAGAAGGCTGGGC
Organism: Procambarus clarkii; assembly: GCF_040958095.1. Taxonomy (NCBI): domain Eukaryota; kingdom Metazoa; phylum Arthropoda; class Malacostraca; order Decapoda; family Cambaridae; genus Procambarus; species Procambarus clarkii. The sequence goes on from NC_091191.1 coordinate 37,037,458, forward strand.
GGACTGCATTTTCTTGGATTGTCGGAAAGCCTTTGACACAGTACCGCATAAGAGGCTGGTACATAAGCTGGAGAGACAGGCAGGTGTAGCTGGGAAGGTGCTCCTGTGGATAAGGGAGTACCTGAGCAATAGGAAGCAAAAAGTTACAGTGAGGGGTGAGACTTCAGATTGGCGTGAAGTCACTAGTGGAGTCCCACAGGGCTCTGTACTTGGTCCTATCTTGTTTCTGATATATGTAAATGATCTCCCGGAGGTTATAGATTAATTTCGCTCAATGTTTGCGGACAATGTTTGCCAGGCTGGCCAACATAAGAACGGCATTCAGAAACCTGTGTAAGGAAACATTCAAAACATTGTATAGCGCATATGTTAGGCCAATCCTGGAGTATGCGGCTCCAGCATGGAGTCCATATCTAGTCAAGGATAAGACCAAACTGGAAAAGGTTCAAAGGTTTGCCACGAGACTAGTACCCGAGCTGGGAAGTATGAGCTACGAGGAGAAACTACGGGAATTAAACCTCACTTCGCTGGAAGACAGAAGAGTTAGGGGGGACATGATCACCACATTCAAGATTCTCAAGGGAATTTATAGGGTAGATACAGATAGTCTATTTAACACAAGGGGCATACGCACTAGGGGACACAGGTGGAAACTGAGTGCCCAAATGAGCCACAGAGATATTAGAAAGAACTTCTTTAGTGTCAGAGTGGTTGACAAATGGAATGCATTAGGGAGTGATGTGGTGGAGGCTGACTCCATCCACAGTTTCATGTGTAGGTATGATAGAGCCCAATAGGCTCAGGAACTTGTACACCTGTTGATTGACGGTTGAGAGGCGGGACCAAAGAGCCTAAGCTGAACCCCCGCAAGCACAACTAGGTGAGTACAATTAACACAGCATCAACATGGGTTCAGGGATGGCAGGTCCAGCCTCACAGGGTTACTTGAATTCTACGACCAGGCAACAAAAATCAGGCAAGAAAGAGAAGGGTGGGCAGACTGCATATTTTTGGATTGCCAGAAAGCCTTTGATACAGTACCACACAAGAGACTAGTGAAAAAGCTGGAGATGCAGGCTGGAGTGAAAGAGAAGGTACTCCATTGGATTAAGGAGTACCTAAGCAACACGAGACAACGAGTCAATGTGAGGGGTGAGGTCTCAGAATGACGAGATATTACAAATGGAGTCTCGCAGGGGTCAGTCCCTCAAGCATAAATAGATAAGTACAAATAGGTGAGTACACACATACACACACACACACACACAGGTGTATAATTGTACTAATTGTACTAATTGTACTAATTGTACACAATTAGGTGAGTACAATTAGGTGAGTACAGGTGTGTGTGTGTGTGTGTGTGTGTATACTCACCTAATTGTACTCACCTAATTGTGCTTGCGGGGGTTGAGCTCTGGCTCTTTGGTCCCGCCTCTCAACCGTCAATCAACTGGTGTACAGATTCCTGAGCCTACTGGGCTCTATCATATCTACATTTGAAACTGTGTATGGAGTCAGCCTCCACCACATCACTTCCTAGTGCATTCCATTTACTAACCACTCTGACACTGAAAAAGTTCTTTCTAATGTCTCTGTGGCTCATTTGGGTACTCAGGTTCCACCTGTGTCCCCTTGTTCGCGTCCCTCCAGTGTTGAATAGTTCATCCCTGTTTACCCGGTCGATTCCCCTGAGGATTTTGTAGGTTGTGATCATGTCCCCCTTACTCTTCTGTCTTCCAGTGTCGTAAGGTGCATTTCCCGCAGCCTTTTCTCATAACTCATGCCTCTCATGTGTGTGTGTGTGTGTGTATGTGTGTGTGTGTGTGTGAGTGTGTGTGAGTGAGTGTGATGGTTGAGAGGCTGGATCAAAGAGTCAAAGCTCAACCCTCGCAAGCACAATTAGGTGAGTTCACGTACGCGAGCATATCTGTACCGCCTGTGTCAGCGTGAAACAACACAGGCACAGATGAGTATGTATCGAAGTATATTATAAATATATTCATCTTTTATGGCAAATTGAGGTATACTGCAGGACATTAGGGCGTAGGACTTCCCATCTTGTATATTGTTCCCAATATATGGCGCCCGGGATGAAGGATACTAGCCTGGATAATGG